>NW_021822565.1:0-195000 GCF_901001165.1 Salmo trutta
TCTCTCTCTCTCTCTCTCTCTCTATTTCTCTGTTGCTGTCTCTCTCTCTCTCTCTCTCTCTCTCTCTCTCTCTCTCTCTCTCTCTCTCTCTCTCTCTCTGTCTCTCTGTCTCTCTTTCTCTCTCTCTGTCTCTGTCTCTCTCTCTGTCTCTTTCTCTCTCACTGTCTCTGTCTCTCTCTCTCATTTGATTCCCCACTACTTTTGACCAATGCCCATAGTATAGTACTATATAGGGAATAGAGTGCCATTTGGTATTCTCCCTCCCTCCCTCCCTCCCTCCCTTCCTCCACTAGATGTGGGAACATTGCTGCGGGGACTTGCTTCCTGTCAGCCACCAGAGCATTAGTGAGGTCGGGGACTGATGTTGGGCGATTAGGCCTGGCTCACAGTCGACGTTCCAATTCATCCCAATGGGATTGAGGTCAGGGCTCTGTGCAGGCCGGTCAAGTTCTTCCACACCAATCTCAACAAACCGTTTCTGTATGGACCTCGCTTTGTGCACGGAGGCATTGTCATGCTGAAACAGGAAATGGCCTTCCCCAAACTGTTACCACAAAGTTGGAAGTACAGAATCGTCTAGAATGTCATTGTATGCTGTAGCATTTAGATTTCTGTTCACTGGAACTAAGGGGCCCAAACCATGAAAAACATCCCCAGACCACTATTACTCCTCCACCAAACTTTACAGTTGGCACTATGCATTGGGGCAGGTAGCGTTCTCCTGGCATCCGCCAAACCCAGATTTGTCTGTCAGACTGCCAGATGGTGAAGCATGATTCATCACTCCAGAGAACGCGTTTCCACTGCTCCAGAGTCCAATGGCGGTGAGTTTTACACCAATTACAGCCGACGCTTGGCATTGCGCATGGTGATCTTAAGCTTGTGTGCGGCTACTCTGCCATGGAAACACATTTCATGAAGCTCCTGAGGAACAGTTCTTGTGCTGACGTTGCTTCCAGAGGCAGTTTGGAACTCGGTAGTGAGTGTTGCACCCGAGTACAGATGATTTTTACACGCCACGCGCTTCAGCACTCAGCGGTCCCGTTCTGTGAGCTTGTGTGGCCTACCACTTCGCAGCTGAGCCGTTGTTGCTCCTAGACGTTTCCACTTCACAATAACAGCACTTACAGTTGACCGGGGAAGCTCTAGCAGGGCAGAAATTTGACAAACTGACTTGTTGGACAGGTGGCATCCTATGACATTTTTACATTTTAGTCATTTAGCAGACGCTCTTATCCAGAGCGACTTACAGTAGTGAATGCATACATTTAATTTCATTTCATGCATTTTTATTTTATTATTTAAAAAAAGAAATTGTTCTGGCCCCCCGTGGGAATCGAACCCACAACCCTGGCGTTGCAAACACCATGCTCTACCAACGGTGCCACGTTGAATTGTTTTGAATTAATGTCTTAAATCATTTGATATTTTTTGTTGTTGTATTTTTCTCAGTTAAATGTCAGTTCTGAAAGGTCTTGGGCCAGACTAATTCAGAGGCCCAGTTAGTTAGTTACTCCACCAATCACCAGAACTAACGCTGGATTCCTTCCTTTCTATTTCTGACTCTGATCTCAGGGAGTTAGGCTGTTTCCCAAAGGGCACACTGTTCCCTACCTAGTGCACTAGTCCTATATACTGTATGAAGGGAGTAGTGCACTAGTCCTATATACTGTATGAAGGGAATAGAGCTCCATTTGGGAGGCACATCATTCTCCTCAGTGATGTGCTATATGAAGAGCATAGCATGCTGGGTATTGATCTTAGACCTCATTCTCCTCAGTGATGTGCTATCTGAAGAGCAGAGCATGCTGGGTATTGATCTTAGACCTCATTCTCCTCAGTGATGTGCTATCTGAAGAGCAGAGCATGCTGGGTATTGATCTTAGACACTCTTTGATCCGTCTGCATAAGTACAGTAAACACAAGTCCCAAATGACACCCTATTTCCTACATAGTGCACTCCTCCAGGGTATCTGGTCAAAATTAGTGCACTATGTAGGGAATAATTAATCATTTGGGACACACATGCCCTATATAAAACGGGTTTGGCTAAGCTCCCTTCCATTCTAATTGGAATGAATTGAAATAATAATTTCCCCGTGGGTCATATGAGTTTGTAAAATGAAAGGCTTGTGGGAGACGTATTGTCTTCCGTATGAATTCACCATCTGTGGGTCTTCATAGCTGGTTATCTTTCCTTTAAATGTGTTAGTGTCCTCAGGAAGTGGGGTGGTTTAGTGCCTCTACTCTACAGAGCTACGTGATCATACTGCCTGTGTCCTAAATTACACCCTATTCCATAACTAGTGGACTACTTTTGATAAGACCTTTATGGACCCTGGTCAACAGTAGTGCACTATATATAGGGAATAGGGCTCTGGTCTAAAGTAGTGCACTATATATAGGGAATAGGGCTCTGGTCTATAGTAGTGCACTATATAGGGAATAGGGCTCTGGTCTAAAGTAGTGCACTATATAGGGAATAGCATCTGGTCTATAGTAGTGCACTATATAGGGAATAGGGCTCTGGTCTAAAGTAGTGCACTATATAGGGAATAGGGCTCTGGTCAACAGTAGTGCACTATATGTGTTTCTGTTGTTAGCAGGGTTAGCGGTGAGTCTCCCTCCAGACTCACTCTGTCCCTGGGTGTTTCTGTTGTTAGCAGGGTTAGCGGTGAGTCTCCCCCCAGACTCACTCTGTCCCTGGGTGTTTCTGTTGTTAGCAGGGTTAGCGATGAGTCTCCCCTCCAGACTCACTCTGTCCGTGGGTGTTTCTGTTGTTAGCAGGGTTAGCGATGAGTCTCCCTCCAGACTCACTCTGTCCGTGGGTGTTTCTGTTAGCAGGGTTAGCGGTGAGTCTCCCTCCAGACTCACTCTGTCCGTGGGTGTTTCTGTTAGCAGGGTTAGCGATGAGTCTCCCCTCCAGACTCACTCTGTCCCTGGGTGTTTCTGTTGTTAGCAGGGTTAGCGGTGAGTCTCCCTCCAGACTCACTCTGTCCCTGGGTGTTTCTGTTGTTAGCAGGGTTAGCGGTGAGTCTCCCTCCAGACTCACTCTGTCCCTGGGTGTTTCTGTTGTTAGCAGGGTTAGCGGTGAGTCTCCCCTACAGACTCACTCTGTCCCTGGGTGTTTCTGTTGTTAGCAGGGTTAGCGGTGAGTCTCCCCCCAGACTCACTCTGTCCGTGGGTGTTTCTGTTGTTAGCAGGGTTAGCGGTGAGTCTCCCTCCAGACTCACTCTGTCCGTGGGTGTTTCTGTTAGCAGGGTTAGCGATGAGTCTCCCCTCCAGACTCACTCTGTCCCTGGGTGTTTCTGTTGTTAGCAGGGTTAGCGGTGAGTCTCCCTCCAGACTCACTCTGTCCCTGGGTGTTTCTGTTGTTAGCAGGGTTAGCGGTGAGTCTCCCTCCAGACTCACTCTGTCCCTGGGTGTTTCTTTTGTTAGCAGGGTTAGCGGTGAGTCTCCCCTACAGACTCACTCTGTCCCTGGGTGTTTCTGTTGTTAGCAGGGTTAGCGGTGAGTCTCCCCCCAGACTCACTCTGTCCGTGGGTGTTTCTGTTGTTAGCAGGGTTAGCGGTGAGTCTCCCTCCAGACTCACTCTGTCCCTGGGTGTTTCTGTTGTTAGCAGGGTTAGCGGTGAGTCTCCCCCCAGACTCACTCTGTCCCTGGGTGTTTCTGTTGTTAGCAGGGTTAGCGGCGAGTCTCCCTCCAGACTCACTCTGTCCCTGGGTGTTTCTGTTGTTAGCAGGGTTAGCGGTGAGTCTCCCTCCAGACTCACTCTGTCCGTGGGTGTTTCTGTTGTTAGCAGGGTTAGCGGTGAGTCTCCCCCCAGACTCACTCTGTCCCTGGGTGTTTCTGTTGTTAGCAGGGTTAGCGGCGAGTCTCCCTCCAGACTCACTCTGTCCCTGGGTGTTTCTGTTGTTAGCAGGGTTAGCGGCGAGTCTCCCTCCAGACTCACTCTGTCCCTGGGTGTTTCTGTTGTTAGCAGGGTTAGCGGTGAGTCTCCCTCCAGACTCACTCTGTCCCTGGGTGTTTCTGTTGTTAGCAGGGTTAGCGGCGAGTCTCCCTCCAGACTCACTCTGTCCCTGGGTGTTTCTGTTGTTAGCAGGGTTAGCGGTGAGTCTCCCCTACAGACACACTCTGTCCCTGGGTGTTTCTGTTGTTAGCAGGGTTAGCGGTGAGTCTCCCCCCAGACTCACTCTGTCCGTGGGTGTTTCTGTTGTTAGCAGGGTTAGCGGTGAGTCTCCCTCCAGACTCACTCTGTCCGTGGGTGTTTCTGTTAGCAGGGTTAGCGGTGAGTCTCCCTCCAGACTCACTCTGTCCGTGGGTGTTTCTGTTAGCAGGGTTAGCGATGAGTCTCCCCTCCAGACTCACTCTGTCCCTGGGTGTTTCTGTTGTTAGCAGGGTTAGCGGTGAGTCTCCCTCCAGACTCACTCTGTCCCTGGGTGTTTCTGTTGTTAGCAGGGTTAGCGGTGAGTCTCCCCCCAGACTCACTCTGTCCGTGGGTGTTTCTGTTGTTAGCAGGGTTAGCGGTGAGTCTCCCCCCAGACTCACTCTGTCCCTGGGTGTTTCTGTTGTTAGCAGGGTTAGCGGTGAGTCTCTCCCCAGACTCACTCTGTCCCTGGGTGTTTCTGTTGTTAGCAGGGTTAGCGGCGAGTCTCCCTCCAGACTCACTCTGTCCCTGGGTGTTTCTGTTGTTAGCAGGGTTAGCGGTGAGTCTCCCTCCAGACTCACTCTGTCCGTGGGTGTTTCTGTTGTTAGCAGGGTTAGCGGTGAGTCTCCCCCCAGACTCACTCTGTCCCTGGGTGTTTCTGTTGTTAGCAGGGTTAGCGGCGAGTCTCCCTCCAGACTCACTCTGTCCCTGGGTGTTTCTGTTGTTAGCAGGGTTAGCGGTGAGTCTCCCTCCAGACTCACTCTGTCCTTATTCTCTGAAGGCAGTGGGCAAAAGCAGTATCACACTTGCTGAACTTGCTGTGACTTTTCACAATGGTATTTACATTAGCAAGTATTCTGCTAGACCTGTCCTTGAGCTAAAAACTGTCTCCTCTCATGTTCTCTGTCCGTGTGTGTTTGTCCCCTTTCCGTCCAGACGTGCAGCATATAAAGCGCGGGGACATCATCCTGAAGAGGGAGCTGGGAGAGGGAGCGTTTGGAAAGGTCTTCCTGGCAGAGTGCTACAACCTCGTCCCCACCAAGGATAAGATGCTGGTGGCTGTCAAGGTAAGGAGGGATCCCCGAATAGACACAGTACTGTTACAGCTGTCAGTAGGAGGGATCCCCAGAACAGACACAGTACTGTTACAGCTGTCTGTAGGTGGGATCCCCCGAACAGACACAGTACTGTTACAGCTGTCAGTAGGAGGGATCCCTCGAACAGACACAGTACTGTTACAGCTGTCAGTAGGAGGGATCCCTCGAACAGACACAGTACTGTTACAGCTGTCTGTAGGAGGGATCCCCCGAACAGACGCAGTACTGTTACAGTTGTCAGTAGGTGGGATCCCCCGAACAGACACAGTACTGTTACAGCTGTCAGTAGGCGGGATCCCCCGAACAGACCAGCCCTGTGTTCCAGCTATAAGGGTCAGACCAGCCCTGTGTTCCAGCTATAAGGGGTAAGACCAGCCCTGTGTTCCAGCTATAAGGGTCAGACCAGCCCTGTGTTCCAGCTATAAGGGTCAGACCAGCCCTGTGTTCCAGCTATAAGGGGTCAGACCAGCCCTGTGTTCCAGCTATAAGGGTCAGACCAGCCTTGTGTTCCAGCTATAAGGGGTCAGACCAGCCCTGTGTTCCAGCTATAAGGGTCAGACCAGCCCTGTGTTCCAGCTATAAGGGTCAGACCAGCCCTGTGTTCCAGCTATAAGGGGTCAGACCAGCCCTGTGTTCCAGCTATAAGGGGTCAGACCAGCCCTGTGTTCCAGCTATAAGGGGTCAGACCAGTCCTGTGTTCCAGCTATAGGGGTCAGACCAGTCCTGTGTTCCAGCTATAAGGGTCAGACCAGCCCTGTGTTCCAGCTATAAGGGGTCAGACCAGTCCTGTGTTCCAGCTATAAGGGTCAGACCAGCCCTGTGTTCCAGCTATAAGGGGTCAGACCAGCCCTGTGTTCCAGCTATAAGGGGTCAGACCAGCCCTGTGTTCCAGCTATAAGGGTCAGACCAGTGTGTTCCAGCTATAAGGGGTCAGACCAGCCCTGTGTTCCAGCTATAAGGGGTCAGACCAGTCCTGTGTTCCAGCTATAAGGGTCAGACCAGCCCTGTGTTCCAGCTATAAGGGGTCAGACCAGCCCTGTGTTCCAGCTATAAGTGGTCAGACCAGTCCTGTGTTCCAGCTATAAGGGTCAGACCAGCCCTGTGTTCCAGCTATAAGGGTCAGACCAGCCCTGTGTTCCAGCTATAGGGGTCAGACCAGCCCTGTGTTCCAGCTATAAGGGTCAGACCAGCCCTGTGTTCCAGCTATAAGGGTCAGACCAGCCCTGTGAAAACTAAGTCTGTAGTTGTTGTATGATGGCTTACAGTCATGATTTGAAACCTTGTGGAACTAGACTCATTGGGGAGATGCAGGACAGTCTGGACAGCTTGCATGTCAAGGAAACCTCCCTAGAAGAAAGAAACCTTGAGAAACTAGACTCAATGGTGAGATACAGGACAGCTTGCATGTTAAGGAAAACTCCCTAGAACGAAGACACTAATCCTACTTTGTCTTAAATTGGCAGCATCCTATTTTCATATCTTCTCAAAATGACATGCTTTAGAAACAAAAATGAATGTAATTATTAAGAGAAATGACTTGCATATCTAAATTATATTACACAGCATTTAATACATGTCGTCATAACCCAATATAGCCTGTTAATATCTGAATATAGAGAGGAAGCGTGGTAACCTATAGGTCCTGTAGAGAGGAAGCATGGTAACCTATAGGTCCTGTAGAGAGGAAGCATGGTAACCTATAGGCCCTGTAGAGAGGAAGCATGGTAACCTATAGGCCCTGTAGAGAGGAAGCATGGTAACCTATAGGCCCTGTAGAGAGGAAGCATGGTAACCTATAGGCCCTGTAGAGAGGAAGCATGGTAACCTATAGGTCCCCTGGAGAGGAAGCATGGTAACCTATAGGCCCTGTAGAGAGGAAGCATGGTAACCTATAGGTCCTGTAGAGAGGAAGCATGGTAACCTATAGGTCCTGTAGAGAGGAAGCATGGTAACCTATAGGTCCTGTAGAGAGGAAGCATGGTAACCTATAGGTCCTGTAGAGAGGAAGCATGGTAACCTATAGGCCCTGTAGAGAGGAAGCATGGTAACCTATAGGTCCTGTAGAGAGGAAGCATGGTAACCTATAGGTCCTGTAGAGAGGAAGCATGGTAACCTATAGGCCCTGTAGAGAGGAAGCATGGTAACCTATAGGTCCTGTAGAGAGGAAGCATGGTAACCTATAGGTCCTGTAGAGAGGAAGCATGGTAACCTATAGGCCCTGTAGAGAGGAAGCATGGTAACCTATAGGCCCTGTAGAGAGGAAGCATGGTAACCTATAGGCCCTGTAGAGAGGAAGCATGGTAACCTATAGGTCCTGTAGAGAGGAAGCATGGTAACCTATAGGCCCTGTAGAGAGGAAGCATGGTAACCTATAGGCCCTGTAGAGAGGAAGCATGGTAACCTATAGGCCCTGTAGAGAGGAAGCATGGTAACCTATAGGCCCTGTAGAGAGGAAGCATGGTAACCTATAGGCCCTGTAGAGAGGAAGCATGGTAACCTATAGGTCCTGTAGAGAGGAAGCATGGTAACCTATAGGTCCTGTAGAGAGGAAGCATGGTAACCTATAGGCCCTGTAGAGAGGAAGCATGGTAACCTATAGGCCCTGTAGAGAGGAAGCATGGTAACCTATAGGCCCTGTAGAGAGGAAGCATGGTAACCTATAGGCCCTGTAGAGAGGAAGCATGGTAACCTATAGGTCCTGTAGAGAGGAAGCATGGTAACCTATAGGTCCTGTAGAGAGGAAGCATGGTAACCTATAGGCCCTGTAGAGAGGAAGCATGGTAACCTATAGGTCCTGTAGAGAGGAAGCATGGTAACCTATAGGTCCCCTGGAGAGGAAGCATGGTAACCTATAGGTCCTGTAGAGAGGAAGCATGGTAACCTATAGGTCCTGTAGAGAGGAAGCATGGTAACCTATAGGTCCTGTAGAGAGGAAGCATGGTAACCTATAGGTCCTGTAGAGAGGAAGCATGGTAACCTATAGGTCCTGTAGAGAGGAAGCATGGTAACCTATAGGTCCTGTAGAGAGGAAGCATGGTAACCTATAGGCCCTGTAGAGAGGAAGCATGGTAACCTATAGGTCCTGTAGAGAGGAAGCATGGTAACCTATAGGTCCTGTAGAGAGGAAGCATGGTAACCTATAGGTCCTGTAGAGAGGAAGCATGGTAACCTATAGGCCCTGTAGAGAGGAAGCATGGTAACCTATAGGTCCTGTAGAGAGGAAGCATGGTAACCTATAGGTCCCCTGGAGAGGAAGCATGGTAACCTATAGGCCCTGTAGAGAGGAAGCATGGTAACCTATAGGTCCTGTAGAGAGGAAGCATGGTAACCTATAGGCCCTGTAGAGAGGAAGCATGGTAACCTATAGGTCCTGTAGAGAGGAAGCATGGTAACCTATAGGTCCTGTAGAGAGGAAACATGGTAACCTATAGGCCCTGTAGAGAGGAAGCATGGTAACCTATAGGCCCTGTAGAGAGGAAGCATGGTAACCTATAGGTCCTGTAGAGAGGAAGCATGGTAACCTATAGGCCCTGTAGAGAGGAAGCATGGTAACCTATAGGTCCTGTAGAGAGGAAGCATGGTAACCTATAGGCCCTGTAGAGAGGAAGCATGGTAACCTATAGGTCCTGTAGAGAGGAAGCATGGTAACCTATAGGCCCTGTAGAGAGGAAGCATGGTAACCTATAGGCCCTGTAGAGAGGAAGCATGGTAACCTATAGGCCCTGTAGAGAGGAAGCATGGTAACCTATAGGCCCTGTAGAGAGGAAGCATGGTAACCTATAGGTCCTGTAGAGAGGAAGCATGGTAACCTATAGGTCCTGTAGAGAGGAAGCATGGTAACCTATAGGCCCTGTAGAGAGGAAGCATGGTAACCTATAGGTCCTGTAGAGAGGAAGCATGGTAACCTATAGGTCCCCTGGAGAGGAAGCATGGTAACCTATAGGTCCTGTAGAGAGGAAGCATGGTAACCTATAGGTCCTGTAGAGAGGAAGCATGGTAACCTATAGGTCCTGTAGAGAGGAAGCATGGTAACCTATAGGTCCTGTAGAGAGGAAGCATGGTAACCTATAGGCCCTGTAGAGAGGAAGCATGGTAACCTATAGGTCCTGTAGAGAGGAAGCATGGTAACCTATAGGTCCTGTAGAGAGGAAGCATGGTAACCTATAGGTCCCTGTAGAGAGGAAGCATGGTAACCTATAGGTCCTGTAGAGAGGAAGCATGGTAACCTATAGGTCCTGTAGAGAGGAAGCATGGTAACCTATAGGCCCTGTAGAGAGGAAGCATGGTAACCTATAGGTCCTGTAGAGAGGAAGAGGAAGCATGGTAACCTATAGGTCCTGTAGAGAGGAAGCATGGTAACCTATAGGCCCTGTAGAGAGGAAGCATGGTAACCTATAGGCCCTGTAGAGAGGAAAGCATGGTAACCTATAGGCCCTGTAGAGAGGAAGCATGGTAACCTATAGGTCCTGTAGAGAGGAAGCATGGTAACCTATAGGCCCTGTAGAGAGGAAGCATGGTAACCTATAGGCCCTGTAGAGAGGAAGCATGGTAACCTATAGGCCCTGTAGAGAGGAAGCATGGTAACCTATAGGCCCTGTAGAGAGGAAGCATGGTAACCTATAGGCCCTGTAGAGAGGAAGCATGGTAACCTATAGGTCCTGTAGAGAGGAAGCATGGTAACCTATAGGTCCTGTAGAGAGGAAGCATGGTAACCTATAGGCCCTGTAGAGAGGAAGCATGGTAACCTATAGGCCCTGTAGAGAGGAAGCATGGTAACCTATAGGCCCTGTAGAGAGGAAGCATGGTAACCTATAGGTCCCTGTAGAGAGGAAGCATGGTAACCTATAGGTCCTGTAGAGAGGAAGCATGGTAACCTATAGGTCCTGTAGAGAGGAAGCATGGTACCCTATAGGCCCGTAGAGACGAGCATGGTAACCTATAGGTCCTGTAGAGAGGAAGCATGGTAACCTATAGGTCCCTGTAGAGAGGAAGCATGGTAACCTATAGGTCCTGTAGAGAGGAAGCATGGTAACCTATAGGTCCTGTAGAGAGGAAGCATGGTAACCTATAGGTCCTGTAGAGAGGAAGCATGGTAACCTATAGGTCCTGTAGAGAGGAAGCATGGTAACCTATAGGCCCCTGTAGAGAGGAAGCATGGTAACCTATAGGTCCTGTAGAGAGGAAGCATGGTAACCTATAGGTCCTGTAGAGAGGAAGCATGGTAACCTATAGGTCCTGTAGAGAGGAAGCATGGTAACCTATAGGTCCTGTAGAGAGGAAGCATGGTAACCTATAGGTCCTGTAGAGAGGAAGCATGGTAACCTATAGGTCCTGTAGAGAGGAAGCATGGTAACCTATAGGTCCTGTAGAGAGGAAGCATGGTAACCTATAGGCCCTGTAGAGAGGAAGCATGGTAACCTATAGGTCCTGTAGAGAGGAAGCATGGTAACCTATAGGTCCTGTAGAGAGGAAGCATGGTAACCTATAGGCCCTGTAGAGAGGAAGCATGGTAACCTATAGGTCCTGTAGAGAGGAAGCATGGTAACCTATAGGTCCTGTAGAGAGGAAGCATGGTAACCTATAGGCCCTGTAGAGAGGAAGCATGGTAACCTATAGGCCCTGTAGAGAGGAAGCATGGTAACCTATAGGCCCTGTAGAGAGGAAGCATGGTAACCTATAGGTCCTGTAGAGAGGAAGCATGGTAACCTATAGGCCCTGTAGAGAGGAAGCATGGTAACCTATAGGCCCTGTAGAGAGGAAGCATGGTAACCTATAGGCCCTGTAGAGAGGAAGCATGGTAACCTATAGGTCCCCTGGAGAGGAAGCATGGTAACCTATAGGTCCTGTAGAGAGGAAGCATGGTAACCTATAGGCCCTGTAGAGAGGAAGCATGGTAACCTATAGGCCCTGTAGAGAGGAAGCATGGTAACCTATAGGTCCTGTAGAGAGGAAGCATGGTAACCTATAGGTCCTGTAGAGAGGAAGCATGGTAACCTATAGGTCCTGTAGAGAGGAAGCATGGTAACCTATAGGTCCTGTAGAGAGGAAGCATGGTAACCTATAGGCCCTGTAGAGAGGAAGCATGGTAACCTATAGGTCCTGTAGAGAGGAAGCATGGTAACCTATAGGTCCTGTAGAGAGGAAGCATGGTAACCTATAGGTCCTGTAGAGAGGAAGCATGGTAACCTATAGGTCCTGTAGAGAGGAAGCATGGTAACCTATAGGCCCTGTAGAGAGGAAGCATGGTAACCCATAGGTCCTGTAGAGAGGAAGCATGGTAACCTATAGGTCCTGTAGAGAGGAAGCATGGTAACCTATAGGCCCTGTAGAGAGGAAGCATGGTAACCTATAGGCCCTGTCTGAACCCAATGCATTTGAAAACTACACCATGTGGACATTCTGTTCGTCCCCAGAGAAAGTTAGCGTTGGACCCTGGCGTGTTTCATGCAGCCATGTGGGTAATTTCCTAGGCTTTGATTTACGTACGCAAAGCTGGACGAGTTTATAAAAGATGTCTGATTGAATAAAGTCGATCTCACAGCCAGCTGGACTAGTTTATAAAAGATGTCTGACTGAATAAAGTCGATCTCACAGCCAGCTGGACTAGTTTATAAAAGATGTCTGACTGAATAAAGTTGATCTCGTGTATCCTCTACATTCATTAATCAGACAAAGTAGCTATATGTCCATGTGGTCACATCCGGACAAGCAAACTCTAGATCTCAGATGTATTTTTGTCAATATTTAGTCCATGAGGACTTGCCAGACAGTGATGATAAAGTGAGTGCCTCGTCAGTAGCCTCCTGAATCTCATCAGTAAGAGAGATGTTCATTTCGCTCCCTAATTTGCATACTAGTATGCTTTTTTTTGGTAGAAATTATTTGCAGATTAAATGAATAAAATATCACTGCAGGATCAGTAGGTAGTCTAGTGGAGAGATAGTTTCACTGTGGTCCGTCGGCAGCGTAGCCTAGTGGTTAGAGTGTTGGACTAGGAAACGAAAGGTTGCAAGTTCAAATCCCTGAACTGACGAAGTAAAAATCTGTCATTCTGCCCCTGAACAAGGCAGTTAACCCACTGTTCCCTGGTAGGCCGTCATAGAAAATAAGAATTTGTCCTTAACTGACTTGTCTAGTTAAATAAAGGTTAAAAATAAAATATGATAAAAGAAAACAGATTAAATATCACCATCTGATGAAACTAATGCATTTATGAGAAAAAGGTTTTTAATCCCCCTGTAAGAGCTTGATAGTTTGCTGGTTGAAAATACCAACGTAGCATTACAATATCCCAGAGGACACCAAAATGGAGCTTGTTCGGCAAAACAAATCGGGGAAGGGGGAAGGGGGAAGAGGGAAGAGGGGGGGAAAGTCTGTTGTGTTGTCGGATAGGAATGGTGTCTGTTTACATTCAAACACCATCTTCCTCCGTCTCCATTGGAATAGAATATGAAACAGAATATTACTTTATGTCAACGAATTGAAACGAACCCTGCAGTTCTCATCCAGTTATTATCTGTTTCCGAGCGCTCGTAGTTATTATGTTGGAATGACGCCCAGGAAACAAACATTTACTTAATGTGTATCCACAATTCCGTCCTATTCACTATGTAGTGCACTACATTTGACCAGGGTCCATAGGGGCTCTAGGGAAAAAAAACTAGTGCACTATAAAGGGATTAGGATACCATTGTGGATACACTACACTAAGTAAAATGTTTCTCCTCTGGGTCCAGGACAGTTTGTTTAGTGGAGTCACCAGAACACTGTGACCACGCTGTCTGCAGACAGGTGACGCTTTACACTAAAGCCAGAGGGGGTGTGGTTCGTGGCCAATATACCACGGCTAAGGGTTGTTTTTAACCCCTGTGCGGCCTCCATCCCGTATGCGGGACGGACATCCAGCGAAAAATCCTATCCGCATTAGCATAACAAAATTTAATAATTATTATTTTTCAAATTTTTTTTCAAATTATATCGTTTTATAGATACACCTCTCCTGAATCGAACCACGTTGTCCGATTTCAAAAAGGCTTTACAGCAAAAGCAAAACATTAGATTATGTTAGAGGAGTATATTGTAAAAGTAGCCACATAGCCATTTTCCGACCAACCACATGCATCACAAATAACCAAAAAACAGCTAAATGCAGCACTAACCTTTTACAAACTTCATCAGATGACACACCTAGGACATCATGTTACACAATGCATGCATTCTTTTGTTCGATAAAGTTCATATTTATATATAAAAACAGCATTTTACATCGGTGCGTAACGTTGACTAACTATTTTCCCTCAAATGCATCCGATGAAACAGCGCTACAATTTACTAAATTACTATTCGAAAACATTTTTAAAATGTAATATTGTCATTCTAAGATTTATAGATGAATATCTCTTGAAAGCACCTGTCATACCAGATTTAAAAATAACTTTACTGGGTAATCACACTTTGCGATAAAAGGGGATGCGATACTCAGAAAATTAGCTGGTAAACCTAGCTCGGCGCCATCTTGGAACAATCACATATCACATCTAATCTTGTATACTATTGTCAATAATCCCTTACCTTTGATTATCTTCATCCTTAGGCACTTCCAGTAATCCCAGGTCCACAACAAATGTATTTTCGTTCGAAAAAGTTAATCCTTTATGTTCCAATAGCTTGTTGTTGTTAGCGCGTTCTGAAGGCTGCACCAAAAGTTCCGTCGTGCGCGGGACTTCTCTCTCAACAAAATGCATTTTTTTTAAATTTAAGTTCGTTCAAACATGTCAAACGTTGTATAACATAAATCTTTAGGGCCTTTTTCAACCAGAGCTCCAATAAGATTCAAGGGGGACGGTTGCATTGTCTTTCTAAACATTTCGAAAGGGGAGGGTAGCCAGGGGCGCCGGCGTCATAATGGTGATGGCCCTCCTCATGTGACCAATTTCAACAGCGTGTCATTCATTCAGTTTTAACAGTAGGAGACTCAAACCACTTTGTAAAGACTGGGGACATCTAGTGGAAGCAATAGGAAGTGCTCAAGGAACCATAGCTCATGGTGTGATTAATAGGCAACGTGATGAAGTTGAGTCCACAATTCAGAATTCCACATCCTGTTACGATCTGTCTCGGGGTTTTGACTGCCATATGAGTTCTGTTATACTCACAGACACCATTCAAACAGTTTTAGAAACTTTAGGGTGTTTTCTATCCACAAGTATTAATTATATGCATATCCTAGCTTCTGAGTTTGAGTAGGAGGCCATTTAAAATGGGCACGAATTTTTTTCTAAAATCACTGTAGCGCCCCCTATCCTAGGCGAACGCCAAGAGGTTTTAAGCACGATGCAACGTGGAGTGCCTGGACACAGCCCTTAGCCGTTGTATATTGGCCATATATCACAAACCCCAGAGGTGCCTAAATTGCCATTATAAACTGGTTGCCAACGTAATTAATTAATTACAACAGTAAACATGAATGATGTGTCTTACCAGTGGTTTACGGTCTGATATACCAACGCTGTCAGCCAATCAGCATTCAGGGCTCAAACCACCCAGTTTATAATATACTGTTTTATTACCAAATAGATTATATGGCAGCAAACTGGGCAGTTATATTACATGAAAGGCAGTACCAGTCAGAATAGATGGCAGTATATATTACATGAAAGGCAGTACCAGTCAGAATAGATGGCAGTATATATTACATGAAAGGCAGTACCAGTCAGAATAGATGGCAGTATATATTACATGAAAGGCAGTACCAGACAGAATAGATGGCAGTATATATTACATGAAAGGGAGTACCAGACAGAATAGATGGCAGTATACAGTACAGTTATATTACATGAAAGGCAGTACCAGTCAGAATAGATGGCAGTATACAGGACAGTTATATTACATGAAAGGCAGTACCAGTGAGAATAGATGGCAGTAAATATTTCATGAAAGGCAGTACCAGACAGAATAGATGGCAGTATATATTACATGAAAGGCAGTACCAGTCAGAATAGATGGCAGTATATATTACATGAAAGGCATTACCAGTCAGAATAGATGGCAGTATACAGGACAGTTATATTACATGAAAGGCAGTACCAGTCAGAATAGGTGGCAGTATACTGGTCAGTAATATTGTTGTCTATAAGCTGCAGTACCAACAGTAAACCAACCTCCTCTCTGGGTCCCAGAGCCCGAAGGAACCCAACCTGTCTGTTGTCTATAAGCCTGTCTGATATCAATGTGTTTACTACTACGGTAGTACCAGCCGTAAACAAACAGTACTTCGCTTTCTCTCGTCCACAGACCCTGAAACCGACAGCGTGTCCCTTCGGTTCCCAGAGCCCGAAGGAACCCGACCTGTCAGCCAGAAGAGACTTCCAGAGAGAAGCAGAGCTGCTCACCAACCTCCAGCACCAACACATTGTTAAGTTCTATGGGGTCTGTGTGGACGGGGATCCTCTCATCATGGTGTTTGAGTACATGAAGCATGGAGACCTCAACATGTTCCTCAGGTAATTGTAGAGGATCACATGTCGGGGTTTTATTGGGGGGAGGGGTCTAAAGCTAATTTCCTGTATTTTTTACACAATCCAACATGCCGTCTCTATTTAGAACAAAAAGAAAACAAAAATGTCCACAGTTATCAAGCAACGTAAGAGATGAAACTCCTCTGTCTCTCCTCCTCTGTCTCTCCTCCTCCTCTGTCTCTACTCCTCCTCCGTCTCTGCTCCTCCTCTGTCTCTACTCCTCTGTCTCTACTCCTCCTCTGTCTCTACTCCTCCTCTGTTTCTACTCCGCCTCTGTTTCTACTCCTCCTCTGTCTCTCCTCCTCTGTCTCTCCTCCTCTGTCTCTACTCCTCCTCTGTCTCTACTCCTCCTTCGTCTCTGCTCCTCCTCTGTCTCTACTCCTCCTCTGTCTCTACTCCTCCTCTGTTTCTACTCCGCCTCTGTTTCTACTCCTCCTCTGTCTCTCCTCCTCTGTCTCTCCTCCTCTGTCTCTACTCCTCCTCTGTCTCTACTCCTCCTTCGTCTCTGCTCCTCTTCTGTCTCTACTCCTCTGTCTCTACTCCTCCTCTGTCTCTCCTCCTCCTCTGTCTCTCCTCCTCTGTCTCCACTCCTCCTCTGTCTCTCCTCCTCCTCTGTCTCTACTCCTCCTCTGTCTCTACTCCTCCTCTGTCTCTCCTCCTCCTCTGTCTCTACTCCTCCTCTGTCTCTACTCCTCTGTCTCTCCTCCTCCTCTGTCTCTCCTCTTCTGTCTCTACTCCTCCTCTGTCTCTACTCCTCTGTCTCTACTCCTCTGTCTCTACTCCTCCTCTGTCTCTCCTCCTCCTCTGTCTCTACTCCTCCTCTGTCTCTACTCCTCTGTCTCTACTCCTCTGTCTCTACTCCTCCTCTGTCTCTCCTCTCCTCCTCCTCTGTCTCTCCTCCTCCTCTGTCTCTACTCCTCCTCTGTCTCTCCTCCTCCTCTGTCTCTACTCCTCCTCTGTCTCTACTCCTCTGTCTCTGCTCCTCCTCCGTCTCTGCTCCTCCTCTGTCTCTGCTCCTCCTCTGTCTCTACTCCTCCTCTGTCTCTGCTCCTCCTCTGTCTCTACTCCTCCTCCGTCTCTGCTCCTCTTCCGTCTCTGCTCCTCCTCTGTCTCTACTCCTCCTCTGTCTCTCCTCCTCCTCTGTCTCTACTCCTCCTCTGTCTCTCCTCCTCCTCTGTCTCTGCTCCTCCTCTGTCTCTACTCCTCCTCTGTCTCTACTCCTCCTCTGTCTCTACTCCTCTGTCTCTGCTCCTCCTCTGTCTCTGCTCCTCCTCTGTCTCTACTCCTCCTCTGTCTCTACTCCTCTGTCTCTACTCCTCCTCTGTCTCTACTCCTCCTCTGTCTCTATTCCTCTGTCTCTGCTCCTCATCTGTCTCTACTCCTCCTCTGTCTCTACTCCTCATCTGTCTCTACTCCTCATCTGTCTCTACTCCTCTGTCTCTACTCCTCCTCTGTCTCTCCTCCTCCTCTGTCTCTACTCCTCCTCTGTCTCTCCTCCTCCTCTGTCTCTGCTCCTCTGTCTCTACTCTTCCTCTGTCTCTGCTCCTCCTCTGTCTCTCCTCCTCCTCTGTCTCTACTCCTCTGTCTCTACTCTTCCTCTGTCTCTGCTCCTCCTCTGTCTCTCCTCCTCCTCTGTCTCTCCTCCTCTGTCTCTACTCTACTCCTCTTCTGTCTCTACTCCTCCTCTGTCTCTCCTCCTCTGTCTCTACTCTACTCCTCTTCTGTCTCTACTCCTCCTCTGTCTCTACTCCTCCTCTGTCTCTACTCCTCCTCTGTCTCTACTCCTCCTCTGTCTCTCCTCCTCCTCTGTCTCTGCTCCTCCTCTGTCTCTACTCTACTCCTCTGTCAAATCAAATCAAATCAAATTTATTTATATAGCCCTTCGTACATCAGCTGAAATCTCAAAGTGCTGTACAGAAACCCAGCCTAAAACCCCAAACAGCAAGCAATGCATGTGAAAGAAGCACGGTGGCTGGGAAAAACTCCCTAGGAAAAACTCCTGAGAAAGGCCAAAAACCTAGGAAGAAACCTAGAGAGGAACCAGGCTATGAGGGGTGGCCAGTCCTCTTCTGGCTGTGCCGGGTGGATATTATAACAGAACATGGTCAAGATGTTAAAATGTTCGTAAATGACCAGCATGGTCAAATAATAATAATCATAGTAGTTGTCGAGGGTGCAACAAGCACGTCCGGTGAACAGGTCAGGGTTCCGTAGCCGCAGGCAGAACAGTTGAAACTGGAGCAGCAGCATGGCCAGGTGGACTGGGGACAGCAAGGAGTCATCATGCCAGGTAGTCCTGAGGCATGGTCCTAGGGCTCAGGTCCTCCGAGAGAAAGAAAGAAAGAAAGAGAGAAAGAGAGAATTAGAGAGAGCATATTTACATTCACACAGGACACCGGATAAGACAAGAGAATACTCCAGATGTAACAGACTGACCCTAGCCCCCCGACACATAAACTACTGCAGCATAAATACTGGAGGCTGAGACAGGAGGGATCAGAAGACACTGTGGCCCCATCCGATGATACCCCCGGACAGGGCCAAACTGGCAGGATATAACCCCACCCACTATGCCAAAGCACAGCCCCCACACCACTAGAGGGATATCTACAACCACCAACTTACCGTCCGAAGACAAGGCCGAGTATAGCCCACAAAGAACTCCGCCACGGCACAACCCAAGGGGGGGGCGCCAACCCAGACAGGAAGACCACGTCAGTGAGTCAGTGACTCAGCCCCTGTAAAAGGGTTAGAGGCAGAGAATCCCAGTGGGAAGAGGGGAACCGACAAGGCAGAGACAGCAAGGGTGGTTCGTTGCTCCAGCCTTTCCGTTCACCTTCACACTTCTGGGCCAGACTATACTTAATCATAGGACCTACTGAAGAGATAAGTCTTCAGTAAAGACTTAAAGGTTGAGACTGAGTCTGCGTCTCTCACATGGGTAGGCAGACCATTTCATAAAAATGGAGCTCTATAGGAGAAAGCCCTACCTCCAGCCGTTTGCTTAGAAATTCTAGGGACAATTAGGAGGCCTGCGTCTTGTGACCGTAGCGTACGTGTAGGTATGTACGGCAGGACCAAATCGGAAAGATAGGTAGGAGCAAGCCCATGTAATGCTTTGTAGGTTAGCAGTAAAACCTTGAAATCAGCCCTTGCCTTAACAGGAAGCCAGTGTAGGGAAGCTAGCACTGGAGTAATATGATAAAACTTTTTGGTTCTAGTCAGGATTCTAGCAGCCGTATTTAGCACTAACTGAAGTTTGTTTAGTGCTTTATCCGGGTAGCCGGAAAGTAGAGCATTGCAGTAGTCGAGCCTAGAAGTAACAAAAGCATGGATTAATTTTTCTGCGTCATTTTTGGACAGAAAGTTTCTGATTTTTGCAATGTTACGTAGATGGAAAAAAGCTGTCCTTGAAGCAGTCTTGATATGTTCTTCAAAAGAGAGATCAGGGTCCAGAGTAACGCCGAGGTCCTTCACAGTTTTATTTGAGACGACTGTACAACCATCCAGATTAATTGTCAGATTCAACAGAAGATCTCTTTGTTTCTTGGGACCTAGGACAAGCATCTCTGTTTTGTCCGAGTTTAAAAGTAGAAAATTTGCAGCCATCCACTTCCTTATGTCTGAAACACAGGCTTCTAGCGAGGGCAATTTTGGGGCTTCACCATGTTTCATTGAAATGTAGAGCTGTGTGCCGTCCGCATAGCAGTGAAATTTAACATTATGTTTTCGAATGACATCCCCAAGAGGTAAAATATATAGTGAAAACAATAGTGGTCCTAGAACGGAACCTTGAGGAACACCGAAATTTACAATTGATTTGTCAGAGGATGAACCATTCACAGAGACAAACTGATATCTTTCCGACAGATAAGATCTAAACCAGGCCAGAACTTGTCCATGTAGACCAATTTGGGTTTCCAATCTCTCCAAAAGAATGTGGTGATCGATGGTATCAAAAGCGGCACTAAGATCTAGGAGCACGAGGACAGATGCAGAGCCTCGGTCTGACGTCATTAAAAGGTCATTTACCACCTTCACAAGTGCAGTCTCAGTGCTATGATGGGGTCTAAAACCAGACTGAAGCGTTTCGTATACATTGTTTGTCTTCAGGAAGGCAGTGAGTTGCTGCGCAACAACTTTTTCTAACATTTTTGAGAGGAATGGAAGATTCAATATAGGCCGATTAGTTTTTTAGAATTTCTGGGTCAAGATTCGGCTTTTTCAAGAGAGGCTTTATTACTGCCACTTTTAGTGAGCTTGGTACACATCCGGTGGATAGAGAGCCGTTTATTATGTTCAACATAGGAGGGCCAAGCACAGGAAGCAGCTCTTTCAGTAGTTTAGTTGGAATAGGGTCCAGTATGCAGCTTGAGGGTTTGGAGGCCATGATTATTTTCATCATTATTTCAAGAGATATAGTACTAAAACACTTTAGTATCTCCCTTGATCCTAGGTCCTGGCAGAGTTGTGCAGACTCAGGACAATGGAGCCCTGGAGGAATACCCAGATTTTCCCTGCTCCTCCTGTGTCTCTTCTCCTCCTCTGTCTCTTCTCCTCCTCTGTCTCTACTCCTCCTCTGTCTCTACTCCTCCTCTGTCTCTACTCCTCCTCTGTCTCTACTCCTCCTCTGTCTCTGCTCCTCCTCTGTCTCTTCTCCTCATCTGTCTCTACTCCTCTGTCTCTACTCCTCCTCTGTCTCTGCTCCTCCTCTGTCTCTTCTCCTCATCTGTCTCTACTCCTCTGTCTCTACTCCTCCTCTGTCTCTACTCCTCCTCTGTCTCTACTCCTCATCTGTCTCTACTCCTCCTCTGTCTCTGCTCCTCCTCTGTCTCTTCTCCTCATCTGTCTCTACTCCTCTGTCTCTACTCCTCCTCTGTCTCTACTCCTCCTCTGTCTCTGCTCCTCCTCTGTCTCTTCTCCTCATCTGTCTCTACTCCTCTGTCTCTACTCCTCCTCTGTCTCTGCTCCTCCTCTGTCTCTTCTCCTCATCTGTCTCTACTCCTCTGTCTCTACTCCTCCTCTGTCTCTGCTCCTCCTCTGTCTCTTCTCCTCATCTGTCTCTACTCCTCTGTCTCTACTCCTCCTCTGTCTCTGCTCCTCCTCTGTCTCTTCTCCTCATCTGTCTCTACTCCTCTGTCTCTACTCCTCCTCTGTCTCTACTCCTCCTCTGTCTCTACTCCTCATCTGTCTCTACTCCTCCTCTGTCTCTACTCCTCTGTCTCTACTCCCCAGATGGCCGTCCCCTACAGACTGTATAGATGAATGTTAATGTTTCTACGTCTCTCTCCAGAGTCCACGGTCCAGATGGCCGTCCCCTACAGACTGTATAGATGAATGTTGATGTTTCTACGTCTCTCTCCAGAGTCCACGGTCCAGATGGCCGTCCCCTACAGACTGTATAGATGAATGTTAATGTTTCTACGTCTCTCTCTCTCTCCAGAGTCCACGGTCCAGATGGCCGTCCCCTACAGACTGTATAGATGAATGTTAATGTTTCTACGTCTCTCTCTCTCTCTCCAGAGTCCACGGTCCAGATAGCCGTCCCCTACAGACTGACGGAGAGCTGAGTCTGTCCCAGATGTTACACATCGCTACCCAGATCTCAGCCGGTATTGTGTACCTTGCCTCCCAGCACTTTGTTCACAGAGACCTGGCCACCAGGAACTGTCTAGTGGGCAACGGGCTGTTGGTAAAGATAGGAGACTTCGGGATGTCCAGAGACATCTACAGCACAGACTACTACAGGGTAAGGACTCATGTATGGAGGGACTATAGCGTTGCAGAATTCAAGCAATTTTACAAACAATTCAAAGGCTGGCGGTAGCCCCTTTGGACTCAAAGATTTGATAATTTATGAACATCTGTAACTGCCATTTCCTTTAATCTAGAGCAAAAAAAAATGTCCTCATATGATAAGAGGTAAACACAGTGGGGCAGTCCACGAGGTGGCGTAGTGGCCCTCTTGGTTCTCTGTGGAGGAAGTTGCCTCAGGTCACCCATACATCTACTGTTACTGTTTCACTTTGGTGAATTTCTGTTCTTCCCAACAACCTCATGAACGCATGAGAGAGACATCTGAAATGTGTATATATTTCGGTTTTTGTTATTCCACCTTTTATTTAACCAGGTAGGCCAGTTGAGAACAAGTCCTTTATTTAACCAGGTAGGCCTGTTGAGAACAAGTCCTTTATTTAACCAGGTAGGCCTGTTGAGAGCATGTTCTCATTTCCAGCTGCGACCTGGCCAAGATAAAGCAAAGCAGTGCAGTATTCTCAGTGTGTGGTGCCGGTAACTCCTTTGCTCAAGTCATCCTTTAAATGCATCAGGACCATGAAAAGGGCATCAGGATATATACAGAGCCTTCAGAAAGTTTTCAGACCCCTTGACTTTTTCTACATTTTGTTACGTTGCAGCCTTATTCTGAATTGGATTCAGTTATGTGTTTTCCTCTTCAACTTCCACACAATACCCCTTAATGACATCACAATACCCCTTAATGACATCACAATACCCCTTAATGACATCACAATACCCCTTAATGACATCACAATACACCATAATGACATCACAATACCCCTTAATGACATCACAATACCCCTTAATGACATCACAATACCCCATAATGAGGATAATTACATCTGCAGTTATCTGGATATTTAATGATAATGTAGTTATGAGGATAATTACAACTACAGTTATATGGATATTTAATGATAATGTGTTTATGAGGATAATTACATCTGCGGTTATCTGGATATTTTATGATAATGCAGTTATCTGGATATTTAATGATACTGTGTTTATGGGGATAATTACATCTGCAGTTATCTTAATATTTAATGATAATGTAGTTATGAGGATAATTACATCTGCAGTTATCTTGATATTTAATGATAATGTAGTTATGAGGATAATTACATCTGCAGTTATCTGGATATTTAATGATAATGCAGTTCTGGATATTTAATGATAATGTGTTTATGAGGATAATTACATCTGCAGTTATCTGGATATTTAATGATAATGTGATTATGAGGATAATTACATCTGCGGTTATCTGGATATTTAATAATAATGCAGTTATCTGGATATTTAATGATAATGTGTTTATGAGGATAATTACATCTGCGGTTATCTGGATATTTTATGATAATGCAGTTATCTGGACATTTAATGATAATGTGTTTATGAGGATAATTACATCCCTCCAATGGTGCTGGAGGGAGTAGCAGAAACTATAATGGTGCTGGAGGGAGTAGCAGAAACTATAATGGTGCTGGAAGGAGTAGCATAAACTATAATGGTGCTGGAGGGAGTAGCAGAAACTATAATGGTGCTGGAGGGAGTAGCAGAAACTATAATGGTGCTGGAGGGAATAGCAGAAACTATAATGGTGCTGGAGGGAATAGCAGAAACTATAATGGTGCTGGAGGGAGTAGCAGAAACTATAATGGTGCTGGAAGTAATAGCAGAAACTATAATGGTGCTGGAGGGAATAGCAAAAACTATAATGGTGCTGGAGGGAGTAGCATAAACTATAATGGTGCTTGAGGGAATAGCAGAAACTATAATGGCGCTGGAGGGAGTAGCAGAAACTATAATGGTGCTGGAGGGAATAGCAGAAACTATAATGGTGCTGGAGGGAGTAGCAGAAACTAAAATGGTGCTGGAGGGAATAGCAGAAACTATAATGGTGCTGGAGGGAGTAGCAGAAACTATAATGGTGCTGGAAGTAATAGCAGAAACTATAATGGTGCTGGAGGGAGTAGCAGAAACTATAATGGTGCTGGAAGGAATAGCAGAAACTATAATGGTGCTGGAGGGAGTAGCAGAAACTATAATGGTGCTTGAGGGAGTAGCAGAAACTATAATGGTGCTGGAGAGAGTAGCAGAAACTATAATGGTGCTGGAGGGAGTAGCAGAAACTATAATGGTGCTTGAGGGAGTAGCAGAAACTATAATGGTGCTGGAGGGAGTAGCAGAAACTATAATGGTGCTGGAGGGAGTAGCAGAAACTATAATGGTGCTGGAGGGAGTAGCAGAAACTATAATGGTGCTGGAGGGAGTTGCAGAAACTATAATGGTGCTGGAGGGAGTAGCAGAAACTATAATGGTGCTGGAGGGAGTTGCAGAAACTATAATGGTGCTGGAGGGCGTAGCATAAACTATAATGGTGCTGGAGGGAGTAGCAGAAACTATAATGGTGCTGGAGGGCGTAGCATAAACTATAATGGTGCTGGAGGGCGTAGCATAAACTATAATGGTGCTGGAGGGCGTAGCATAAACTATAATGGTGCTAACACATAATGCACTATACTCCTCTATCATTACATCTAACCCATAACGCACTATACTCTATACACGCTATACTGTATCATTACATCTAACCCATAATGCACTATACTCTATACACACTATACTCTATCATTACATCTAACACCAGTCTTGTTAATGTCTTCCTGTTAACCTGTTTCAGGTCGTGAGTGCACACCATGCTGTACTAATGTCGTCCTGTTAACCTGTTTCAGGTCGGAGGTCACACCGTGCTGTACTAATGTCTTCCTGTTAACCTGTTTCAGGTCGTGAGGTCACACCATGCTGTACTAATGTCGTCCTGTTAACCTGTTTCAGGTCGGAGGTCACACCGTGCTGTACTAATGTTGTCCTGTTAACCTGTTTCAGGTCAGAGGTCACACCGTGCTGTACTAATGTCTTCCTGTTTCAGGTCAGAGGTCACACCGTGCTGTACTAATGTTGTCCTGTTAACCTGTTTCAGGTCAGAGGTCACACCGTGCTGTACTAATGTCTTCCTGTTAACCTGTTTCAGGTCAGAGGTCACACCGTGCTGTACTAATGTCTTCCTGTTTCAGGTCGTGAGGTCACACCGCACTGTACTAATGTCTTCCTGTTTCAGGTCGGAGGTCACACCGTGCTGTACTAATGTCTTCCTGTTAACCTGTTTCAGGTCAGAGGTCACACCGTGCTGTACTAATGTCTTCCTGTTTCAGGTCGTGAGGTCACACCGCACTGTACTAATGTCTTCCTGTTTCAGGTCGGAGGTCACACCGTGCTGTACTAATGTCTTCCTGTTAACCTGTTTCAGGTCGTGAGGTCACACCATGCTGTACTAATGTCGTCCTGTTAACCTGTTTCAGGTCGGAGGTCACACCGTGCTGTACTAATGTTGTCCTGTTAACCTGTTTCAGGTCAGAGGTCACACCGTGCTGTACTAATGTCTTCCTGTTTCAGGTCAGAGGTCACACCGTGCTGTACTAATGTCTTCCTGTTAACCTGTTTCAGGTCGGAGGTCACACCGTGCTGTACTAATGTCTTCCTGTTAACCTGTTTCAGGTCAGAGGTCACACCGTGCTGTACTAATGTCTTCCTGTTTCAGGTCAGAGGTCACACCGTGCTGTACTAATGTTGTCCTGTTAACCTGTTTCAGGTCAGAGGTCACACCGTGCTGTACTAATGTCTTCCTGTTAACCTGTTTCAGGTCAGAGGTCACACCGTGCTGTACTAATGTCTTCCTGTTTCAGGTCGTGAGGTCACACCGCGCTGTACTAATGTCTTCCTGTTTCAGGTCGGAGGTCACACCGTGCTGTACTAATGTCGTCCTGTTAACCTGTTTCAGGTCAGAGGTCACACCGTGCTGTACTAATGTCTTCCTGTTTCAGGTCGGAGGTCACACCATGCTGTACTAATGTCGTCCTGTTAACCTGTTTCAGGTCGGAGGTCACACCGTGCTGTACTAATGTTGTCCTGTTAACCTGTTTCAGGTCAGAGGTCACACCGTGCTGTACTAATGTCTTCCTGTTTCAGGTCAGAGGTCACACCGTGCTGTACTAATGTTGTCCTGTTAACCTGTTTCAGGTCAGAGGTCACACCATGCTGTACTAATGTCGTCCTGTTAACCTGTTTCAGGTCAGAGGTCACACCGTGCTGTACTAATGTCTTCCTGTTTCAGGTCGGAGATCACACCGTGCTGTACTAATGTTGTCCTGTTAACCTGTTTCAGGTCAGAGGTCACACCATGCTGTACTAATGTCGTCCTGTTAACCTGTTTCAGGTCGGAGGTCTCACCGTGCTGTACTAATGTCGTCCTGTTAACCTGTTTCAGGTCAGAGGTCTCACCGTGCTGTACTAATGTTGTCCTGTTAACCTGTTTCAGGTCGGAGTTCACACCATGTTGCCGATCCGCTGGATGCCCCCTGAGAGCATCATGTACAGAAAGTTCACAGCAGAAAGTGACGTTTGGAGCTTCGGAGTCATCCTCTGGGAGATCTTCACCTATGGGAAACAGCCGTGGTTTCAGCTGGCCAATCACGAGGTATACTGGACCACCAGCACCTTGCCTGCCTCCCATAGGGCTCTGGTCAAGAGTACTGGACCACCAGCACCTTTCCTGCCTCCCATAGGGCTCTGGTCAAGAGTACTGGACCACCAGCACCTTGCCTGCCTCCCACAGGGCTCTGGTCAAGAGTACTGGACCACCAGTACCATAGGGCTCTGGTCAAGAGTACTGGACCACCAGCACCTTGCCTGCCTCCCACAGGGCTCTGGTCAAGAGTACTGGACCACCAGTACCATAGGGCTCTGGTCAAGAGTACTGGACCACCAGCACCTTGCCTGCCTCCCACAGGGCTCTGGTCAAGAGTACTGGACCACCACCACCTTGACTGCCTCCCACAGGGCTCTGGTCAAGAGTACTGGACCACCAGCACCTTGACTGCCTCCCACAGGGCTCTGGTCAAGAGTACTGGACCACCAGCACCATAGGGCTCTGGTCAAGAGCAGTGGACTATATCGGCAATCGGACGCCATTTCAAATCACATTTGTATTGGTGTATTGATGGTCTTAACTCAAGAGAAGTGACTATATAACACCACATGTAGGAGCACCCCTAGTACCACCACTAACTACCTGTAGGAGCACCCCTAGTATCACTTCCTCTTCCTGAGGCCCGGCCCACCTCTTCCTCTTCCTGAGGCCCGGCCCACCTCTTTCTCTTCCTGAGGCCCGGCCCACCTCTTCCTCTTCCTGAGGCCCGGCCCACCTCTTCCTCTTCCTGAGGCCCGGCCCACCTCTTCCTCTTCCTGAGGCCCGGCCCACCTCTTCCTCTTCCTGAGGCCCGGCCCACCTCTTCCTCTTCCTGAGGCCCGGCCCACCTCTTCCTGAGGCCCGGCCCATCTCTTCCTCTTCCTGAGGCCCGGCCCATCTCTTCCTGAGGCCCGGCCCATCTCTTCCTCTTCCTGAGGCCCGGCCCATCTCTTCCTGAGGCCCGGCCCATCTCTTTCTCTTCCTGAGGCCCGGCCCACCTCTTTCTCTTCCTGAGGCCCGGCCCACCTCTTTCTCTTCCTGAGGCCCGGCCCACCTCTTTCTCTTCCTGAGGCCCGGCCCACCTCTTCCTGAGGCCCGGCCCAACTCTTCCTGAGGCCCGGCCCATCTCTTTCTCTTCCTGAGGCCCGGCCCACCTCTTTCTCTTCCTGAGGCCCGGCCCACCTCTTTCTCTTCCTGAGGCCCGGCCCATCTCTTTCTCTTCCTGAGGCCCGGCCCAACTCTTCCTGAGGCCCGGCCCAACTCTTCCTGAGGCCCGGCCCAACTCTTCCTGAGGCCCGGCCCACCTCTTTCTCTTCCTGAGGTCCGGTCCAGCTCTTCCTGAGGCCCGGCCCACCTCTCTGTAATGATTTATTGATGCAGTATTACAGAACTCCCAGGGGAGGGGTAATCAATGGAATTCAATTAATATTACTCTTACAAAGCAAGTGTATTAGTACAATCAAACTGCCCTTAAGAAATAACCTGTCAAGGGGTGCTCATTCCCCTCGTATTTCATGCACTTGAAGTGTAAATATTTTCTGGAAATTGATATTTTCCACATTTCTAGAAATAAATATTAACCTGTAGTCAGTGAGAACATTTTAGTGTTTTGGAACCAGAATGTATGTAGTGTTAAAACAGGTGTACAATACTCACTGCATCCTCTATCTGTCTCTCTGTTTGACTGATCCCTACACCCTAACCCCTACACCCTAACCCCTACACCCTAACCCCTACACCCTAACCCCTCCTCTCTCTGTCTCTCTGTTTGACTGACCCCTACACCCTAACCCCTACACCCTAACCCCTACACCCTAACCCTTCCTCTCTGTTTGACTGACCCCTACACCCTACACCCTAACCCCTCCTCTCTCTGTCTCTCTGTTTGACTGACCCCTACACCCTAACCCCTACACCTTAACCCCTACACCCTAACCCCTCCTCTCTCTGTCTCTCTGTTTGACTGACCCCTACACCCTAACCCCTACACCCTAACCCCTACACCCTAACCCCTCCTCTCTCTGTTTGACTGACCCCTACACCCTGACCCCTACACCGTAACCCCTACACCCTAACCCCTCCTCTCTTTTTGACTGACCCCTACACCCTAACCCCTACACCCTAACCCCTCCTCTCTCTGTCTCTCTGTTTGACTGACCCCTACACCCTAACCCCTACACCCTAACCCCTCCTCTCTCTGTTTGACTGACCCCTACACCCTACACCCTAACCCCTCCTCTCTCTGTCTCTCTGTTTGACTGACCCCTACACCCTAACCCCTACACCCTAACCCCTACACCCTAACCCCTCCTCTCTCTGTCTCTCTGTTTGACTGACCCCTACACCCTAACCCCTCCACCCTAACCCCTCCTCTCTCTGTCTCTCTGTTTGACTGACCCCTACACCCTAACCCCTACACCCTAACCCCTCCTCTCTCTGTCTCTCTGTTTGACTGACCCCTACACCCTAACCCCTACACCCTAACCCCTACACCCTAACCCCTCCTCTCTCTGTTTGACTGACCCCTACACCCTACACCCTAACCCCTCCTCTCTCTGTCTCTCTGTTTGACTGACCCCTACACCCTAACCCCTCCACCCTAACCCCTCCTCTCTCTGTTTGACTGACCCCTACACCCTAACCCCTCCACCCTAACCCCTCCACCCTAACCCCTACACCCTAACCCCTACACCCTAACCCCTCCTCTCTCTGTTTGACTGACCCCTACACCCTACACCCTAACCCCTCCTCTCTCTGTCTCTCTGTTTGACTGACCCCTCCACCCTAACCCCTACACCCTAACCCCTCCTCTCTCTGTCTCTCTGTTTGACTGACCCCTACACCCTAACCCCTACACCCTAACCCCTCCTCTCTCTGTTTGACTGACCCCTACACCCTACACCCTAACCCCCTCCTCTCTCTGTCTCTCTGTTTGACTGACCCCTCCACCCTAACCCCTACACCCTAACCCTTCCTGTCTCTGTCTCTCTGTTTGACTGACCCCTACACCCTAACCCCTACACCCTAACCCCTCCTCTCTCTGTTTGACTGACCCCTACACCCTACACCCTAACCCCTCCTCTCTCTGTCTCTCTGTTTGACTGACCCCTACACCCTAACCCCTCCACCCTAACCCCTCCACCCTAACCCCTACACCCTAACCCCTACACCCCTAACCCCTACACCCTAACCCCTCCTCTCTCTGTCTCTCTGTTTGACTGACCCCTACACCCTAACCCCTACACCCTAACCCCTACACCCTAACCCTTCCTCTCTGTTTGACTGACCCCTACACCTTAACCCCTACACCCTAACCCCTCCTCTCTCTGTCTCTCTGTTTGACTGACCCCTACACCTAACCCCTACACCCTAACCCCTACACCCTAACCCTTCCTCTCTGTTTGACTGACCCCTACACCCTAACCCCTACACCTTAACCCCTACACCCTAACCCCTCCTCTCTCTGTCTCTCTGTTTGACTGACCCCTACACCCTAACCCCTACACCGTAACCCCTACACCCTAACCCCTCCTCTCTGTTTGACTGACCCCTACACCCTAACCCCTACACCGTAACCCCTACACCCTAACCCCTCCTCTCTTTTTGACTGACCCCTACACCCTAACCCCTACACCCTAACCCCTCCTCTCTCTGTCTCTCTGTTTGACTGACCCCTACACCCTAACCCCTACACCCTAACCCCTCCTCTCTCTGTTTGACTGACCCCTACACCCTACACCCTAACCCCTCCTCTCTCTGTCTCTCTGTTTGACTGACCCCTACACCCTAACCCCTACACCCTAACCCCTCCTCTCTCTGTTTGACTGACCCCTACACCCTAACCCCTCCTCTCTCTGTCTCTCTGTTTGACTGACCCCTACACCCTAACCCCTCCACCCTAACCCCTACACCCTAACCCTTCCTGTCTCTGTCTCTCTGTTTGACTGACCCCTACACCCTAACCCCTCCACCCTAACCCCTCCACCCTAACCCCTACACCCTTACCCCTCCTGTCTCTGTTTGACTGACCCCTACACCCTAACCCCTACACCCTAACCCCTACACCCTAACCCCTCCTCTCTCTGTTTGACTGACCCCTACACCCTGACCCCTACACCCTACACCCTACACCCTAACCCCTCCTCTCTCTGTCTCTCTGTTTGACTGACCCCTACACCCTAACCCCTACACCCTAACCCCTACACCCTAACCCTTCCTCTCTGTTTGACTGACCCCTACACCCTAACCCCTACACCCTAACGCCTACACCCTAACCCCTCCTCTCTCTGTCTCTCTGTTTGACTGACCCCTACACCCTAACCCCTACACCCTAACCCCTCCTCTCTCTGTCTCTCTGTTTGACTGACCCCTACACCCTAACCCCTACACCCTAACCCCTACACCCTAACCCCTCCTCTCTCTGTTTGACTGACCCCTACACCCTACACCCTAACCCCTCCTCTCTCTGTCTCTCTGTTTGACTGACCCCTACACCCTAACCCCTCCACCCTAACCCCTCCTCTCTCTGTTTGACTGACCCCTACACCCTAACCCCTCCACCCTAACCCCTACACCCTAACCCCTACACCCTAACCCCTCCTCTCTCTGTTTGACTGACCCCTACACCCTACACCCTAACCCCTCCTCTCTCTGTCTCTCTGTTTGACTGACCCCTACACCCTAACCCCTACACCCTAACCCCTCCTCTCTCTGTCTCTCTGTTTGACTGACCCCTACACCCTAACCCCTCCTCTCTCTGTCTCTCTGTTTGACTGACCCCTACACCCTAACCCCTCCACCCTAACCCCTGCTCTCTCTGTCTCTCTGTTTGACTGACCCCTACACCCTAACCCCTCCACCCTAACCCCTCCACCCTAACCCTTCCTGTCTCTGTCTCTCTGTTTGACTGACCCCTCCACCCTAACCCCTCCACCCTAACCCCTACACCCTAACCCCCTCCTCTCTCTGTCTCTCTGTTTGACTGACCCCTACACCCTAACCCCTACACCCTAACCCCCTACACCCTAACCCTTCCTCTCTGTTTGACTGACCCCTACACCCTAACCCCTACACCTTAACCCCTACACCCTAACCCCTCCTCTCTCTGTCTCTCTGTTTGACTGACCCCTACAACCCTAACCCCTACACCCTAACCCCTACACCCTAACCCTTCCTCTCTGTTGACTGACCCCTACACCCTACACCCTACACCTTAACCCCTACACCCTAACCCCTCCTCTCTCTGTCTCTCTGTTTGACTGACCCCTACACCTTAACCCCTACACCCTAACCCCTCCTCTCTCTGTCTCTCTGTTTGACTGACCCCTACACCCTGACCCCTACACCGTAACCCCTACACCCTAACCCCTCCTCTCTTTTTGACTGACCCCTACACCCTAACCCCTACACCCTAACCCCTCCTCTCTCTGTCTCTCTGTTTGACTGACCCCTACACCCTAACCCCTACACCCTAACCCCTACACCCTAACCCCTCCTCTCTCTGTCTCTCTGTTTGACTGACCCCTACACCCTAACCCCTACACCCTAACCCCTCCTCTCTCTGTCTCTCTGTTTGACTGACCCCTACACCCTAACCCCTCCACCCTACCCCTCCTCTCTCTGTCTCTCTGTTTGACTGACCCCTACACCCTAACCCCTACACCCGAACCCCCCTCCTCTCTCTGTCTCTCTGTTTGACTGACCCCCTACCCCTAACCCCTACAACCCTAACCCCTCCTCTCTCTGTTTGACTGACCCCTACACCCTAACCCCCCACCCTAACCCCTCCACCCTAACCCTTCCTGTCTCTGTCTCTCTGTTTGACTGACCCCTACACCCTAACCCCTCCACCCTAACCCCCTCCACCCTAACCCCTACACCCTAACCCCTCCTGTCTCTGTTTGACTGACCCCTACACCCTAACCCCTACACCCTAACCCCTCCACCCTAACCCTTCCTGTCTCTGTCTCTCTGTTTTGACTGACCCCTACACCCTAACCCCTACACCCTAACCCCTCTCTCTCTGTTTGACTGACCCCTACACCCTACACCCTAACCCCTCCTCTCTCTGTCTCTCTGTTTGACTGACCCCTACACCCTAACCCCTACACCCTAACCCCTACAACCCTAACCCCTCCTCTCTCTGTCTCTCTGTTTGACTGACCCCTACACCCTAACCCCTACACCCTAACCCCTCCTCTCTCTGTCTCTCTGTTTGACTGACCCCTACACCCTAACCCCTACACCCTAACCCCTACACCCTAACCCCTCCTCTCTCTGTTTGACTGACCCCTACACCCCTACACCCTAACCCCTCCTCTCTCTGTCTCTCTGTTTGACTGACCCCTACACCCTAACCCCTCCACCCTAACCCCTCCTCTCTCTGTTTGACTGACCCCTACACCCTAACCCCTCCACCCTAACCCCTACACCCTAACCCCTCCTCTCTCTGTTTGACTGACCCCTACACCCTACACCCTAACCCCTCCTCTCTCTGTCTCTCTGTTTGACTGACCCCTCCACCCTAACCCCTACACCCTAACCCCTCCTCTCTCTGTCTCTCTGTTTGACTGACCCCTACACCCTAACCCCTACACCCTAACCCCTACACCCTAACCCCTCCTCTCTCTGTTTGACTGACCCCTACACCCTACACCCTAACCCCTCCTCTCTCTGTCTCTCTGTTTGACTGACCCCTACACCCTAACCCCTCCACCCTAACCCCTCCTCTCTCTGTCTCTCTGTTTGACTGACCCCTACACCCTAACCCCTCCACCCTAACCCCTCCACCCTAACCCTTCCTGTCTCTGTCTCTCTGTTTGACTGACCCCTCCACCCTAACCCCTCCACCCTAACCCCTACACCCTAACCCCTCCTGTCTCTGTTTGACTGACCCCTACACCCTAACCCCTACACCCTAACCCCTCCTCTCTCTGTTTGACTGACCCCTACACCCTACACCCTAACCCCTCCTCTCTCTGTCTCTCTGTTTGACTGACCCCTACACCCTACACCCTAACCCCTCCTCTCTCTGTTTGACTGACCCCTACACCCTACACCCTAACCCCTCCTGTCTCTGTCCTCTTCAGGTCATAGAGTGTTTAACACAGGGCCGGGTCCTGGACAAGCCGAGGGTTTGTCCCAAGGAGGTGTATGACCTGATGCTGGGGTGCTGGCAGAGGGATCCACAACAGAGATTAAACATCAAGAACATTCAGAAGGTCCTCTACGCCACGGGGAAAGACACACCTGCCTACCTGGATATACTCGGCTAAGACCAGCTCTACCTGGACGGAGTGAGGTGATGTTCACCCTGGACACTCACCTTCGATCCGTTTTACTTTTCTCTAACCGAAGGTTAAGGTTCAGATTGAGGACGGGAAGCTGATTGGGGACCGGGAAGCTGATTGGGGACCGGAAGCTGATTGGGGACAGGAAGCTGATTGGGGACCGGGAAGCTGATTGGGGACCGGGAAGCTGATTGGGGACGGGAAGCTGATTGGGGACGGGAAGCTGATTGGGGACGGGGAAGCTGATTGGGGACGGGGAAGCTGATTGAGGACCGGGAAGCTGATTGGGGACCGGAAGCTGATTGGGGACAGGAAGCTGATTGGGGACCGGGAAGCTGATTGGGGACCGGGAAGCTGATTGGGGACAGGAAGCTGATTGGGGACGGGAAGCTGATTGGGGACGGGGAAGCTGATTGGGGACCGGGAAGCTGATTGGGGACGGGGAAGCTGATTGGGGACGGGAAGCTGATCTTAGACCTGTACCTTAAGGGGAAACTTTACCCTGGAGTTTAACTAGGCTAAAATCGTCTGGATGTAAATGCTTGTTGGACAGACGGACTGATAGACAACCGTTACCGAGGAAATAAGCGAACTTCCTGTTCCTTCCTGTTCCTCACTGTCAACAGAACCTACACGTTTGGGAAGGACTCAAGTGCCTGATACACTTTTTTTCCATATACTGAATAAAAGTATTAAAAAAACAAACGTTTACATTTTGTTTCCTGATACAGTGGACACACCTGGTCAGTCTGCTGTAGTGGAAAGGTGTTCCTAATGTTCTGTCCACTCAGTGTATATTCTGTGCATTCAGAACCCTTGACTATTCCCACATTTTGTTACGTTACAGCTTTATTCTAAAATTGATAAAATATATATTTTTCCTCATCAATCTACACACAATACCCCATAATGACAAAGTGAAAACAGGTTTTTAGAATTTGTTGTAAATGTATTAAAAATACAAAACAGAAATAACTTATTTACATATGTATTCAGACCCTTTGCTATGAGACTCGAATAAGAGCTCAGGTTCATCCTGTCTCCATTGATCATCCTTGAGATGTTTCCACAACCTGTGGTAAATTCAATTGATTGGACATGATTTGGAAAGGCACACACCTGTCTATATAAGGTCCCACAGTTGATAGTGCATGTCAGAGCAAAAACCAAGCCATGAGGTTGAAGGAATTGTCCGTAGAGCTCCAAGACAGGATTGCGTCGAGGCACAGATCTGGGGAAGGGTACCAACACATTTCTGTAGCATTGAAGGTCCCCAAGAACACAGTGGCCTCCATCATTCTTAAATGGAAGAAGATTGGAATCACTAAGACTCTTACTAGAGCTGGCTGCCCGGCCAAACTGAGCAATCGGGGGAGAAGGGCCTTGGTCATGGAGACGACCAAGAACCTGATGGTCACTGACAGAGCTCTAGAGTTCCTCTGTGGAGAACTTTCCAGAAGGACAACCATCTCTGCAGCACTCCATCAATCAGGCCTTTATGGTAGTGGCCAGATGGAAGCCACTCCTCAGTAAACGGCACATGACAGCCCGCTTGGAGTTTGCCAAAAGCCACCTGAAGGACTCTCAGACCATGAGAAACAAGATTCTCTGGTCTGATGAAACCAAGATTGAACTCTTTGCCCTGAATGCCAAGCGTCACGTCTGGAGGAAACCTGGCACCATCCCTACGGTGAAGCATGGTGGTGGCAGCATCTTTCTGTGGGGATGTTTTTCAGTGGCAGGGACTCGGAGACTAGTCAGGATCGAGGGAAAGATGAACAGAGCAAAATACAGAGAGATCCTTGATGAAAACCTGCTCCAGAGTGCTCAGGTCCTCAGACTGGGGCGAAGGTTCACCTTCCAACAGGACAACGACCCTAAGCACACAGCCAAGACAACACAGGAGTGGCTTCGGGACAAGTCTCTGAATGTCCTTGAGTAGCCCAGCCAGAGCCCGGACTTGAACCCGATCTAACATCTCTGGAGACCTGAAAATAGCTGTGCAGCAAAACTCCCCATCCAACCTGACAGAGCTTGAGAGGATCTGCAGAGAAGAATGGGAGAAAATCCCCAAATACAGGTGTACCAAGCTTGTAGCGTCATACCCAAGAATACTCAAGGCTGTAATCGCTGCTAAAGGTGCTTCAACAAAGTACTGAGTAAAGGGTCTGAATACTTATGGAAATGTGATATTTTAGTGGTTTTTTTTATTTATAAATTTGCAATAAAAAATGAAAACATGTTTTTTGCTTTGTCATTATGGGGTATTGTGTGTAGATGATCAATTATAGAATAAGGCTGTAATGTAACATAATGTGGAAAAAGTCAAGGGGTCTGAATACTTTCTGAATGTACTGTATATTATCTATAGTTATTTAACGAACATGTTTAAAATAAACTGTAAGAAAAACACACAAAAAATACTGTAAATGAAAAGAAATCATGTCTTTTCATTAGTACATATTGATATATTACAAATCTTTTATTTATTTACTTTTAATTTGGAGATGTCAGTCTGCCATGTCTGTCGCGAAGGACACACCCTTTTTTTCGGAGAAACTGATACTGTCAAACTATTGGCAGGGACTTTGATGATGAAAGCCGTACTGCTCTCTGATTGGCTGGGTTCCGAGTTCTCATGCTAATGAGGCTCCTCATTTCTGTCCAATGAACTGGAGGAAGGAAGAACTCACCAATCAACAGCTGACAAACAACAAGTCTATTTTAATTGAAGTGAATGTACATAATATAAATGTCTGTATGTTAATTTACCTTTTCCTTGGATTCTTTATTAAGTTCCTTTTCCAACACGGTGACTATAAACGGACTAACTACATATTCTCTGACTTCTGTTTTCATCAAAGTTACGATCACAGAGGTGATCAGTGATTGTCTTCAGGACTCACATATAGGGAGGGTTAAGTTCACTGACATAACTCTTTAGAAAGAGAGATTTTTTTTACAATGTGGAGTGCACCGAAAGAGAGAGTGCTCCAAATCAGTGGAGGCTGCGGAGGGGAAGACGGCTCACAGTAATGTCTGGAACGGAGCGAATGGAACGGAATCAAACACATAGAAAACTCTGGGTTTGATGTATTTGATACTGTAACGCGCTTGTCGTATGAAGTGGACCAAGACGCAGCGGGTTGAGTGCTCATGTTAACTTTTATTAGAACACTTAATGAAACAAAAGAAAGAAAACGATCGAACGAACAGGATTGCAGGCCAACACAAAGAAATACACAACATAGACAGATCATAGAAATAAAAAAATAAAAACTAGAACATAACAGAAAAACCCCGGAATACTCTAAACAAACACCCCTCTACATAAACACATATCCCAACAAACCCCGAACCACATAAAACAAATACCCCCTGCCACGTCCTGACCGAACTACAAGAACAAATAACCCCTTTACTGGTCAGGACGTGACAGATGCCATTCCACCGATTCCGCTCCAGTCATTACCACGAGCCCGTCCTCCCCAATTAAGGAGCCACCAACCTCCTGTGCTCCAAATTATATTTCTTCAGGAGTTGAAAAAATCATAGAACTTTCCAGTTCATTTGTTTTTTTACGGCCAGAATAATGTGTTGATGTCCCACATTCCCCTCTGCCTGCCACGCTGAATAATGTGTTAAGATGTCCCACAATCCCCCTCTGCCTGCCACGCTGAATAATGTGTTACGATGTCCCACAATCCCCCTCTGCCTGCCATGCTGAATAATGTGTTACGATGTCCCACAATCCCCCTCTGCCTGCCACCAAACACACAGACACACGGGTAACTCAAGGGTAACTCAGCTACGCTAGGTTAAAGATAATATCTGGGTTAAGGGTAACTCAGCTACACTAGGTTAAAGATAGTATCTGGGTTAAGGGTAACTCAGCTACGCTAGGTTAAAGATGGTATCTGGGTTAAGGCTAACTCAGCTACACTAGGTTAAAGATGGTATCTGGGTTAAGGGTAACTCAGCTACGCTGGGTTAAAGATGGTATCTGGGTTAAGTGTAACTCAGCTACGCTAGGCTAAAGATGCTATCTGGGTTAAGGCTAACTCAGCTACGCTAGGTTAAAGATGCTATCTGGGTTAAGGGTAACTCAGGTACGCTAGGTTAAAGATAATATCTGCTGTCTTTTTCCTTTCTTTTTGATGACCAATTTACCCCTTTTACCAAAGATCACCTCCTGTCTACCAAAATCTACTATTGTGTACCTGCTGGTTAAGTGTGCCTTGAATTCTAAATAAATCACAGACAGTGTCACCAGCAAAGCACCCCTACACCATCACACCTCCTCCTCCATGCTTCACGGTGGGAACCACACATGGTGAGATCATCCGTTCACCTACTCTGTGTTTCACAAAGACACAGCAGTTGGACCAAAATTCTCAAATTTGGACTCATCAGACCAGAGGACAAGTATTATTCCAGCCCAGGTGCAATTTAGATGTTGGCCACTAGGTGGCAGCAGTGTATGTGCAAAGTTTTAGACTGATGCAATGAACCATTGCTTTTCTGTTAAAAATGTTGTATCAAGACCTGCCAAATGTGCCTAATTTGTTAATGAATTAACTTTTCATGTTCAAATTTGTGCACTCTCCTCAAACAATAGCATGGTATTCTTTCACTGTAATAGCTACTGTAAATTGGACAGTGCAGTTAGATTAACAAGAATTTAAGCTTTCTGCCCATATCAGATATGTCTATGTCCTGGGAAATGTTCTTGTTACTTACAACCTCATTCTAATCGAATTAGCCTACGTTAGCTCAACCATCCCTCGGATGGGACACCGATCCCGAAGAAAGGTGTGATGTCTATGTCACACGGTGTTGTCCCGTCCCTGCAGCTTAACGTTCAGTTGATTAAGGTGTGATGTAATGTCTGTCAAAAATACAACTGTTTCCATCTTCTCCTCATCTTCCAAAAACTCGGAAAGCTTTAACTTCCTCCTGAACGACCCAAAAGCGTTCCAGGACCCTGCCTTTGCTGAGCCACCGGACATTGTTGTACAGTAGTAAGTCATCAAAACTGGTATTGGCCTCAGTCAGAATGCCTCGTAGCAGGTGCATTGGCCTCTGGCAGAATGCCTCGTAGAGGGCGGTGTATTGGCCTCTGCAGAATGCCTCGTAGCAGGCGGTGTATTGGCCTCTGCAGAATGCCTCGTAGCAGGCGGTGTATTGGCCTCTGCAGAATGCCTCGTAGAGGGCGGTGTATTGGCCTCTGCAGAATGCCTCGTAGCAGGCGGTGTATTGGCCTCTGCAGAATGCCTCGTAGCAGGCGGTGTATTGGCCTCTGCAGAATGCCTCGTAGCAGGCGGTGTATTGGCCTCTGTCAGAATGCCTCGTAGCAGGCGGTGTATTGGCCTCTGCAGAATGCCTCGTAGCAGGCGGTGTATTGGCCTCTGCAGAATGCCTCGTAGCAGGCGGTGTATTGGCCTCTGCAGAATGCCTCGTAGAGGGCGGTGTATTGGCCTCTGCAGAATGCCTCGTAGCAGGCGGTGTATTGGCCTCTGCAGAATGCCTCGTAGCAGGCGGTGTATTGGTCTCTGCAGAATGCCTCGTAGCAGGCGGTGTATTGGCCTCTGCAGAATGCCTCGTAGCAGGCGGTGTATTGGCCTCTGCAGAATGCCTCGTAGCAGGCGGTGTATTGGCCTCTGGCAGAATGCCTCGTAGCAGGCGGTGTAGTAGGGATGATGTTACTCTCAAAAAGTTGATCAGTTTCATCGTTGTTGTCATGACCTCAGAAAACGCTTCTCCCAGACTGGCACACAGGACAGATTGATGGATGACGCAGTGATATGATGTCAGGTCAGGGACCAACCAGTCCCCTCCCTCTTCCTGTAGGGTGCAACCAGTACCCTCCCTCTTCCTGTAGGGTGTAACCAGTCCCCTCCCTCTTCCTGTAGGGTGCAACCAGTCCCCTCCCTCTTCCTGTAGGGTGCAACCAGTCCTCTCCCTCTTCCTGTAGGGTGCAACCAGTCCCCTCCCTCTTCCTGTAGGGTGCAACCAATCCCCTCCCTCTTCCTGTAGGGTGCAACCAGTCCCCTCCCTCTTCCTGTAGGGTTGCAACCAGTCCCCTCCCTCTTCCTGTAGGGTTGCAACCAGTCCCCTCCCTCTTCCTGTAGGGTGCAACCAGTCCCCTCCCTCTTCCTGTAGGGTGCAACCGGTCCCCTACATAGTGCACTACTTTTAACCAGAGCCCATTGAGTGGTACACATTGTGTTTATATTAAGTGTCACCATCCCCACTAACTAACAACAGGCTGGAACGGGGCCATTGTCTACTATATTGGTGGTATCACCATCCCCACTAACTAACAACAGGCTGGAACGGGGCCATTGTCTACTATATTGGTGGTATCACCATCCCCACTAACTAACAACAGGCTGGAACGGGGCCATTGTCTACTATATTGGTAGTGTCTCCATCCCCACTAACTAACAACAGGCTGGAACGGGGCCATTGTCTACTATATTGGTGGTATCACCATCCCCACTAACTAACAACAGGCTGGAACGGGGCCATTGTCTACTATATTGGTGGTATCACCATCCCCACTAACTAACAACAGGCTGGAACGGGGCCATTGTCTACTATATTGGTAGTGTTACCATCCCCACTAACTAACAACAGGCTGGAACGGGGCCATTGTCTACTATATTGGTGGTATCACCATCCCCACTAACTAACAACAGGCTGGAACGGGGCCATTGTCTACTATATTGGTGGTATCACCATCCCCACTAACTAACAACAGGCTGGAACGGGGCCATTGTCTACTATATTGGTGGTATCACCATCCCCACTAACTAACAACAGGCTGGAACGGGGCCATTGTCTACTATATTGGTATTGTCTCCATCCCCACTAACTAACAACAGGCTGGAACGGGGCCATTGTCTACTATATTGGTAGTGTTACCATCCCCACTAACTAACAACAGGCTGGAACGGGGCCATTGTCTACTATATTGGTAGTGTTACCATCCCCACTAACTAACAACAGGCTGGAACGGGGCCATTGTCTACTATATTGGTAGTATCACCATCCCCACTAACTAACAACAGGCTGGAACGGGGCCATTGTCTACTATGTTGGTAGTGTTGCCATCCCCACTAACTAACAACAGGCTGGAACGGGGACATTGTCTACTATATTGGTAGTAACAGGCTGGAACGGGGCCATTGTCTACTATATTGGTAGTGTCTCCATCCCCACTAACTAACAACAGGCTGGAACGGGGCCATTGTCTACTATATTGGTGGTATCACCATCCCCACTAACTAACAACAGGCTGGAACGGGGCCATTGTCTACTATATTGGTAGTATCACCATCCCCACTAACTAACAACAGGCTGGAACGGGGCCATTGTCTACTATATTGGTATTGTCTCCATCCCCACTAACTAACAACAGGCTGGAACGGGGCCATTGTCTACTATATTGGTAGTGTTGCCATCCCCACTAACTAACAACAGGCTGGAACGGGGCCATTGTCTACTATATTGGTAGTGTCTCCATCCCCACTAACTAACAACAGGCTGGAACGGGGCCATTGTCTACTATATTGGTAGTGTCACCATCCCCACTAACTAACAGTAGAAGCAGTAACTGAGTTGACATTTTAATCAGATTAACTTCCATAATAGTTCTTTATTTTGAGGGAAATATGACTTTGTGACGTTCCACCAAACAGCTGGGAATCAAAGATAAAGTCTGATCAGAAAAAGCATAAATCACAGATCAAAAACTAAAAGAAATTATTCAGTCTTTTACATCTGGCTTTTTCTTTGATAGTTTTATTATTGATAATTTTATTATTTGACATTATTCAGAAAGATAAAATTTCTGTACCTTAAATAAAAACATGTTTCCTTTTCCAAACAGACAGAAAGTAGACATTTCTGTACCTTAAATAAAAACATGTTTCCTTTCCTAACAGACAGAAAGTAGACATTTCTGTACCTTAAATAAAAACATGTTTCCTTTCCTAACAGACAGAAAGTAGGGTTCCAGAATTCCAGTAACTTTGATTTCTGTATAACCCTGATCATTTGATTAAAGCTACAGGAACAACCTTAAAACAGACGTCTGAAACCATCTGTGGATCATCCTGACAAGACGTTGGGTTGTATCCCGTGCACTTCATCTTTATATTGAAGGCTAAACAAGGGTCCCAAATGGCACCCTTTTCCCTATATAGTGCACTACTTTAGACCAGAGCCCTAAGGCACCCTATTCCCTATATATAGAGCACTACATTAGACCAGAGCCCTATGGGACCCTATTCCCTATATATTGTGCACTACTTTAGACCAGAGCCCTATGGAACCCTATTCCCTATATAGGGCACTACTTTAGACCAGAGCCCTATGGAACCCTATTCCCTATATAGTGCACTACTTTAGACCAGAGCCCGTTGAGGGTCCACATTGTGTTTATATTAAAGGATTTATTTATTTTAATAAGGAACTAACTCATTATGATGCTATTATTATATTATATTATCTTGTATTATTTCTTACTCCAGACTCAGCTTGGGGACAATGAACCCACATATGAAATAAAATCGACAGACAGACAGACAGACAGACAGACAGACAGACAGACAGACAGACAGACAGACAGACAGACAGACAGACAGACAGACATTACACAGCAGAGATAGCAGCCATGAGAAAGGTTAACAAGTCAAATATACTGTCAGGTGAAAATGATTAATTTAGCATTCATTAGCACAATTGTTTGCATTCCCAATTCAAATCAAATCTATTTATATAGCCCGTCTTACATCAGCTGATATCTCAAAGTGCTGTACAGAAACCCAGCCTAAAACCCCCACCAGCAAGCAATGCAGGTGTAGAAGCATGGTGGCTAGGAAAAACTCCCTAGAAAGGCCAGAACCTAGGAAGAAACCTAGAGAGGAACCAGGCTCTGAGGGGTGGCCAGTCCTCTTCTGGCTGTGCCGGGTAGAGAGGAACCAGGCTATGAGGGGTGACCAGTCCTCTTCTGGCTGTACTGGGTAGACCAGAGGAACCAGGCTCTGAGGGGTGGCCAGTCCTCTTCTGGTTGTACTGGGTAGACCAGAGGAACCAGGCTATGAGGGGTGGCCAGTCCTCTTCTGGCTGTGCCGGGTGGAGAATCAATTCTGACGGACATCATGATTGGAGCTGTTGGGGATTAATATAAAGTACCAGTCAAAAGTTTGGACACACCTACGCATTCAAGGGGTTTTATTTATTTTTACTATTTTCTACATTGTAGAATAATAGTGAAGACATCAAAAATATGAAATAACACATATGGAATCATGTAGTAACCAAAAAAGTGTTAAACAAATCAAAGTATATTTCATATTTTATATTCTTCAAAGTAGCCACCCTTTGCCTTGATGACGGCTTTGCACACTCTTGACATTCTCTCAACCAGCTTCATGAGGAAATCACCTGGAATGCTTTTCCAACAGTCTTGAAGGAGTTCCCACATATGCCGAACACTTGTTGGCTGCTTTTCCTTCACTTTGCGGTCCAACTCATCCCAAATAACCTCAAATTGGGTTGAGGTTGGGTGATTGTGGAGGCCAGGTCATCTGATGCAGCACTCCATCACTCTCCTTGGTCAAATAGCTCTTACACAGCCTGGAGGTGTGTTTTGATGATGAAAATAATCATGGCCTCCAAACCCTCAAGCTGCATACTGGACCCTATTCCAACTAAACTACTGAAAGACCTGCTTCCTGTGCTTGGCCCTCCTATGTTGAACATAATAAACGGCTCTCTATCCACCGGATGTGTACCAAGCTCACTAAAAGTGGCAGTAATAAAGCCTCTCTTGAAAAAGCCGAATCTTGACCCAGAAATTATAAAAAACTATCGGCCTATATCGAATCTTCCATTCCTCTCAAAAATTTTAGAAAAAGTTGTTGCGCAGCAACTCACTGCCTTCCTGAAGACAAACAATGTATACGAAACGCTTCAGTTTGGTTTTAGACCCCATCATAGCACTGAGACTGCACTTGTGAAGGTGGTAAATGACCTTTTAATGACGTCAGACCGAGGCTCTGCATCTGTCCTCGTGCTCCTAGATCTTAGTGCCGCTTTTGATACCATCGATCACCACATTCTTTTGGAGAGATTGGAAACCCAAATTGGTCTACATGGACAAGTTCTGGCCTGGTTTAGATCTTATCTGTCGGAAAGATATCAGTTTGTCTCTGTGAATGGTTCGTCCTCTGACAAATCAATTGTAAATTTCGGTGTTCCTCAAGGTTCCGTTCTAGGACCACTATTGTTTTCACTATATATTTTACCTCTTGGGGATGTCATTCGAAAACATAATGTTAAATTTCACTGCTATGCGGACGACACACAGCTGTACATTTCAATGAAACATGGTGAAGCCCCAAAATTGCCCTCGCTAGAAGCCTGTGTTTCAGACATAAGGAAGTGGATGGCTGCAAATTTTCTACTTTTAAACTCGGACAAAACAGAGATGCTTGTCCTAGGTCCCAAGAAACAAAGAGATCTTCTGTTGAATCTGACAATTAATCTGGATGGTTGTACAGTCGTCTCAAATAAAACTGTGAAGGACCTCGGCGTTACTCTGGACCCTGATCTCTCTTTTGAAGAACATATCAAGACTGCTTCAAGGACAGCTTTTTTCCATCTACGTAACATTGCAAAAATCAGAAACTTTCTGTCCAAAAATGACGCAGAAAAATTAATCCATGCTTTTGTTACTTCTAGGCTCGACTACTGCAATGCTCTACTTTCCGGCTACCCGGATAAAGCACTAAACAAACTTCAGTTAGTGCTAAATACGGCTGCTAGAATCCTGACTAGAACCAAAAAAATTTGATCATATTACTCCAGTGCTAGCTTCCCTACACTGGCTTCCTGTTAAGGCAAGGGCTGATTTCAAGGTTTTAATGCTAACCTACAAAGCATTACATGGGCTTGCTCCTACCTATCTTTCCGATTTGGTCCTGCCGTACATACCTACACGTACGCTACGGTCACAAGACGCAGGCCTCCTAATTGTCCCTAGAATTTCTAAGCAAACGGCTGGAGGTAGGGCTTTCTCCTATAGAGCTCCATTTTTATGGAATGGTCTGCCTACCCATGTGAGAGACGCAGACTCAGTCTCAACCTTTAAGTCTTTACTGAAGACTTATCTCTTCAGTAGGTCCTATGATTAAGTATAGTCTGGCCCAGAAGTGTGAAGGTGAACGGAAAGGCTGGAGCAACGAACCGCCCTTGCTGTCTCTGCCTTGTCGGTTCCCCTCTTCCCACTGGGATTCTCTGCCTCTAACCCTTTTACAGGGGCTGAGTCACTGACTTACTGGTGTTCTTCCATGCCGTCCATGGGAGGGGTGCGTCACTTGAGTAGGTTGAGCCACTGACGTGGTCTTCCTGTCTGGGTTGGCGCCCCCCCCTTGGGTTGTGCCGTGGCGGACATCTTTGTGGGCTATACTCGGCCTTGTCTTCGGACGGTAAGTTGGTGGTTGTAGATATCCCTCTAGTGGTGTGGGGGCTGTGCTTTGGCAAAGTGGGTGGGGTTATATCCTGCCTGTTTGGCCCTGTCCGGGGGTATCATCGGATGGGGCCACAGTGTCTTCTGATCCCTCCTGTCTCAGCCTCCAGTATTTATGCTGCAGTAGTTTATGTGTCGGGGGGCTAAGGTCAGTCTGTTACATCTGGAGTATTCTCTTGTCTTATCCAGTGTCCTGTGTGAATGTAAATATGCTCTCTCTAATTCTCTTTCTTTCTTTCTTTCTTTCTCTCCTTCTCTCGGAGGACCTGAGCCCTAGGACTACCTGGCATGATGACTCCTTGCTGTCCCCAGTCCACCTGGCCATGCTGCTGCTCCAGTTTCAACTGTTCTGCCTGCGGCTACGGAACCCTGACCTGTTCACCGGACGTGCTTGTTGCACCCTCGACAATTACTATGATTATTATTATTTGACCATGCTGGTCATTTACGAACATTTTAACATCTTGACCATGTTCTGTTATAATATCCACCCGGCACAGCCAGAAGAGGACTGGCCACCCCTCATAGCCTGGTTCCTCTCTAGGTTTCTTCCTAGGGTTTTGGCCTTTCTCAGGAGTTTTTCCTAGGGAGTTTTTCCAAGCCACCGTGCTTCTTTCACATGCATTGCTTGCTGTTTGGGGTTTTAGGCTGGGTTTCTGTACAGCACTTTGAGATTTCAGCTGATGTACGAAGGGCTATATAAATAAATTTGATTTGATTTGATTTGATGTTGGGTCATTGTCCTGTTGAAAAACAAATGATAGTCCCACTAAGAGTACGCCAGATGGGATGGTGTATCGCTGCAGAATGCTGTGGTAGCCATGCTGGTTAAGTGTGCCTTGAATTTTAAGTAAATCACCAACAGTGTCACCAGCAAAGCACCCCCACACCATCACACCTCCTCCTCCATGCTTCACAATGGGAATCACACATGCGGAGATCATCCGTTCACCTACTCTGCGTCTCACAAAGAGATGGCGGTTGGAACCAAACATTTAAAATTTGGACTCATCAGACCAAAAGGACAGATTTCCACCGGTCTAATGTCCAATTCTGTCCAATGTCCATTGCTCGTGTTTCTTGGCCCAAGCAAATCTATTATTTTTATTATTGGTGTCCTTTAGTAGTGGTTTCTTTGCAGTATTCCACCACGAAGGCCTGATTCACACAGTCTCCTCTGAACAGTTGGTGTTGAGATGTGTCTGTTACTTGAACTCTGTGAAGCATTTATTTGGGCTGCAATCTGAGGTGCAATGAACTCTAATGAACTGATCCTCTGCAGCAGAGGTAACTCTGGGTCTTCCTTTCTTGTGGCGGTCCTCACGAGAGCCAGTTTCATCATAGTGCTTGATGGTTTTTGCGACTGCACTTTCAAAGTTCTTGACATTTTCTGGACGGACTGACCTTCATGATGGGCTGTCGTTTCTCTTTGCTTATTTGAGCTGTTCTTGCCATAATATGGATTTGGTAATTTACCAAATAGGGCTATCTTCTGTACACCATTCCTAAGAAGGAAAGAAATTCCACAAATGTACTTTAAACAAGGCACACCTATAAATACATTTTTTTTTCTCTCCAGGTGACTACCTCACGAAGCTGGTTGAGAGAATGCCAAGAGTGTGCAAAGCTGCCATCAAGGCAAAGGGTGGCTACTTTGAAGAATCTGAAATATAAAATATATTTTTGATTTGTTTAACGTATTTTTGGTTACTACATGGTTCCATAAGTGTTCTCTGGTTCTTCAGGTATTAGTAACAAGTGGCTCTTTTAAACGTTTAACCACAACAACGATCAACTGGCATCAGTATAAGTCTTTGAGTATTGTCCAGTTCTTCTGGGACTATATAGTAACAATATTGTGTAGATTGATCTGTATAAACAACATATTGATTATTGATGATCAATTCATAGCAATCTTGCACCAGCAAATATGGTTAATAATGTGATCAATAGCATCACATGTAAAATGTATTGAGATTATTGCAACGGGTCAAGCACATCAGGAGCTGTGTTTTCCCCCCAATCTAAACAGTATAACCTGGTTTTATTAGGAGCTGTGTTTCCCCCCCAATCTACACAGTATAACCTGGTTTTATTAGGAGCTGTGTTTCCCCCCCAATCTACACAGTATAACCTGGTTTCATCAGGAGCTGTGTTTCCCCCCAATCTACACAGCATAACCTGGTTTCATCAGGAGCTGTGTTTCCCCCAATCTACACAGTATAACCTGGTTTTATCAGGAGCTGTGTTTCCCCCCCCAATCTACACAGTATAACCTGGTTTCATTAGGAGCTGTGTTTCCCCCCAATCTACACAGTATAACCTGGTTTCATCAGGAGCTGTGTTTCCCCCCAATCTACACAGTATAACCTGGTTTTATCAGGAGCTGTGTTTCCCCCCAATCTACACAGTATAACCTGGTTTTATCAGGAGCTGTGTTTCCCCCCAATCTACACAGTATAACCTGGTTTTATCAGGAGCTGTGTTTCCCCCCAATCTACACAGTATAACCTGGTTTTATCAGGAGCTGTGTTTCCCCCCCCAATCTACACAGTATAACCTGGTTTCATCAGGAGCTGTGTTTCCCCCCCAATCTACACAGTATAACCTGGTTTCATTAGGAGCTGTGTTTCCCCCCAATCTACACAGTTTAACCTGGTTTCATCAGGAGCTGTGTTTCCCCCCAATCTACACAGTATAACCTGGTTTCATCAGGAGCTGTGTTTCCCCCCAATCTACACAGTTTAACCTGGTTTCATCAGGAGCTGTGTTTCCCCCCAATCTACACAGCATAACCTGGTTTCATCAGGAGCTGTGTTTCCCCCCAATCTACACAGTATAACCTGGTTTCTCTTCTTCTCTGTATACCCAGATTATATCCCTAAATGTAGCTCTTCTCTGTATCCCTAGATTATATCCCTAAATGTAGTTATTCTCTGTGTACCTAGATTATATCCCTAAGTGTAGTTCTTCTTCTCTGTATACCCAGATTATATCACCAAATGTAGTTATTTTCTGTGTACCCAGATTATATCCCTAAATGTAGCTCTTCTTCTCTGTATACCTAGATTATATCCCTAAATGTAGTTCTTCTTCTCTGTATACCCAGATTATATCCCTAAATGTAGTTATTTTTCTCTGTATCCCCAGATTATATCCCTAAATGTAGTTATTTTTCTCTGTGTACCTAGATTATATCCCTAAATGTTGTTCTTCTCTGTATACCCAGATTATATCCCTAAATGTAGCTCTTCTCTGTATCCCTAGATTATATCCCTAAATGTAGTTATTCTCTGTGTACCTAGATTATATCCCTAAGTGTAGTTCTTCTTCTCTGTATACCCAGATTATATCACTAAATGTAGTTATTCTCTGTGTACCTAGATTATATCCCTAAGTGTAGTTCTTCTTCTCTGTATACCCAGATTATATCCCTAAATGTAGGTCTTCTTCCCTGTATACCCAGATTATATCCCTAAATGTAGTTATTCTTCTCTGTATACCCAGATTATATCACTAAATGTAGGTCTTCTTCTCTGTATACCCAGATTATATCACTAAATGTAGTTATTCTCTGTGTACCTAGATTATATCCCTAAATGTAGTTATTATTCTCTGTATACCTAGATTTTATCCCTAAGTGTAGTTATTCTTCTCTGTATACCCAGATTATATCACCAAATGTAGTTCTTCTCTGTGTACCCAGATTATATCCCTAAATGTAGTTCTTCTTCTCTGTATACCCAGATTATATCACCAAATGTAGTTCTTCTCTGTGTACCCAGATTATATCACTAAATGTAGTTCTTCTCTGTATACCTATATTATATCCCTAAGTGTAGTTCTTCTTCTCTGTATACCCAGATTATATCCCTAAATGTAGGTCTTCTTCCCTGTATACCCAGATTATATCCCTAAATGTAGTTATTCTTCTCTGTATACCCAGATTATATCACTAAATGTAGGTCTTCTTCTCTGTATACCCAGATTATATCACTAAATGTAGTTATTCTCTGTGTACCTAGATTATATACCTAAATGTAGTTATTATTCTCTGTATACCTAGATTATATCCCTAAGTGTAGTTATTCTTCTCTGTATACCCAGATTATATCACCAAATGTAGTTCTTCTCTGTGTACCCAGATTATATCCCTAAATGTAGTTCTTCTTCTCTGTATACCCAGATTATATCACCAAATGTAGTTCTTCTCTGTGTACCCAGATTATATCACTAAATGTAGTTCTTCTCTGTATACCTAGATTATATCCCTAAATGTAGCTCTTCTTCTCTGTATACCTAGATTATATCCCTAAATGTAGTTCTTCTTCTCTGTATACCCAGATTATATCCCTAAATGTAGTTCTTTTTCTCTGTATCCCCAGATTATATCCCTAAATGTAGTTATTTTTCTCTGTGTACCTAGATTATATCCCTAAATGTTGTTCTTCTCTGTATACCCAGATTATATCCCTAAATGTAGCTCTTCTCTGTATCCCTAGATTATATCCCTAAATGTAGTTATTCTCTGTGTACCTAGATTATATCCCTAAGTGTAGTTCTTCTTCTCTGTATACCCAGATTATATCACTAAATGTAGTTATTCTCTGTGTACCTAGATTATATCCCTAAGTGTAGTTCTTCTTCTCTGTATACCCAGATTATATCCCTAAATGTAGGTCTTCTTCCCTGTATACCCAGATTATATCCCTAAATGTAGTTATTCTTCTCTGTATACCCAGATTATATCACTAAATGTAGGTCTTCTTCTCTGTATACCCAGATTATATCACTAAATGTAGTTATTCTCTGTGTACCTAGATTATATCCCTAAATGTAGTTATTATTCTCTGTATACCTAGATTATATCCCTAAGTGTAGTTATTCTTCTCTGTATACCCAGATTATATCACCAAATGTAGTTCTTCTCTGTGTACCCAGATTATATCCCTAAATGTAGTTCTTCTTCTCTGTATACCCAGATTATATCACCAAATGTAGTTCTTCTCTGTCTACCCAGATTATATCACTAAATGTAGTTCTTCTCTGTATACCTAGATTATATCCCTAAGTGTAGTTCTTCTTCTCTGTATACCCAGATTATATCCCTAAATGTAGGTCTTCTTCCCTGTATACCCAGATTAAATCCCTAAATGTAGTTATTCTTCTCTGTATACCCAGATTATATCACTAAATGTAGGTCTTCTTCTCTGTATACCCAGATTATATCACTAAATGTAGTTATTCTCTGTGTACTTAGATTATATCCCTAAATGTAGTTATTATTCTCTGTATACCTAGATTATATCCCTAAGTGTAGTTATTCTTCTCTGTATACCCAGATTATATCACCAAATGTAGTTCTTCTCTGTGTACCCAGATTATATCCCTAAATGTAGTTATTCTTCTCTGTATACCCAGATTATATCACCAAATGTAGTTCTTCTCTGTGTACCCAGATTATATCACTAAATGTAGTTCTTCTCTATATACCTAGATTATATCCCTAAATGTAGCTCTTCTTCTCTGTATATCTAGATTATATCCCTAAATGTAGTTCTTCTTCTCTGTATACCCAGATTATATCCCTAAATGTAGTTCTTTTTCTCTGTATCCCTAGATTATATCCCTAAATGTAGTTCTTTTTCTCTGTGTACCTAGATTATATCCCTAAATGTAGTTCTTCTTCTCTGTATACCTAGATTATATCCCTAAATGTAGGTCTTCTTCTCTGTATCCCTAGATTATATCCCTAAATGTAGCTCTTCTTCTCTGTATACCTAGATTATATCCCTAAATGTAGCTCTTCTTCTCTGTCTACCCAGATTATATCCCTAAATGTAGTTATTCTCTGTGTACCCAGATTATATCCCTAAATGTAGTTATTCTCTGTGTACCCAGATTATATCCCTAAATGTAGTTCTTCTTCTCTGTGTACCCAGATTATATCCCTAAATGTAGGTCTTCTTCTCTGTGTACCCAGATTATATCCCTAAATGTAGGTCTTCTTCTCTGTGTACCTATGTCATTCCGTACCCAGATTATATCCCTAAATGTAGGTATTCTCTGTGTACCCAGATTATATCCCTAAATGTAGTTCTTCTTTTCTGTGTACCCAGATTATATCCCTAAATGTAGGTCTTCTTCTCTGTGTACCCAGATTATATCCCTAAATGTAGGTCTTCTTCTCTGTGTACCTATGTCATTCCGTACCCAGATTATATCCCTAAATGTAGTTATTCTCTGTGTACCCAGATTATATCCCTAAATGTAGCTCTTCTTCTCTGTATACCTAGATTATATCCCTAAATGTAGTTCTTCTTCTCTGTGTACCCAGATTATATCCCTAAATGTAGTTCTTCTTTGTATACCCAGATTATATCACTAAATGTAGGTCATCTTCTCTGTGTACCCAGATTATATCACTAAATGTAGGTCATCTTCTCTGTGTACCTATGTCATTCCGTACCCAGATTATATCACTAAATGTAGGTCATCTTCTCTGTGTACCTATGTCATTCCGTACCCAGATTATATCCCTAAATGTAGTTCTTCTCTGTACACCCAGATTATATCCCTAAAAAAAGGTCTTCTTCTCTGTGTACCCAGATTATATCCCTAAATGAAGGTCTTCTTCTCTGTGTACCCAGATTATATCCCTAAATGAAGGTCTTCTTCTCTGTGTACCCAGATTATATCCCTAATTGTAGTTATCTTCCTATAATCTTCAACAATTTGTTATAGAACACACAAAGCATTTACGAACAAGTTTTTCAACTTTAGAAAACAAAAAGTATAGTAAGAGTGTAGTATTCTGCATGAGTAGTAAGATTCTATGTCATTCCATACAGAGGATAGACAGACTCCATAGACCTGCTCGTTTAAAACCCATTCAGATTCTATGTCATTCCATACAGAGGATAGACAGACTCCTTACACCTGCTCGTTTAAAAACCATTCAGAGACGATTACTCTGTAGCTCAAATCACTCTCCGTCATCACTGGTTAGGATAATGGTATCATCTTCATTTAGTCCATCACATACCTACAGTATCTAACATAGAAACAGAGTCCTTATTGTTATAGACAATCTCTAACCTACAGTATCTAACATAGAAACAGATTCCTTATTGTTATAGACAATCTCTAACCTACAGTATCTAACATAGAAACAGAGTCCTTATTGTTATAGACGATCTCTAACCTACAGTATCTAACATAGAAACAGATTCCTTATTGTTATATATTTTTAGCAGGTCAGGAGCCAATCTGTAGCGAGCACTGAGACAGAACATTGCAGTTGGAGCTTATGCCATGATGAGAGACCTTCCACTTCCTATTGGGTGTCAGTCGGGAGTGTTTGTGAGGACGTAGAGGGTTTGACGATGGGGCACGTTGGCCTTACATTCAGCTGGTGAGAGGGACGTTGCATTGCCATCGGAGGAGATGAAGACGGGGGGTCTCCTCAGCAGAAGTAGATCTCTCCGTCTATAGGAGGCTCTAGGTGCTGCGTATCTACGGAGACAGAGAAACAGACTTCCAATCAATCCACTGTTGTTTTTACACACCCCTTGTACAGTCTTCACATTTTGCTGCACAACAAAAAATGTAAATAATAATTTGATTAAAACATTTGATTAAATTGGACTATATTTTCAAGTATTGTGTTGGCAGCATCATGTTATGGGTATGCTTGTCATCGGAAAGGACTGGGGAGTTTGTCAGGATCAGAAAAATAAGAAGGGAGCAGTCTTCTGAAACCTAACTCTGGGATAGAGTTGCTGAGCGTTCCTGATGGGTCCAGTCTCAGTCCTGCTTTAAATTTGAATGAAAATCAGGGACAATGTCTGAATATTGCTATCCATCAATCGACTCCCAAATAAATGTACTGAGCTTGAGTAATAATGACAAAAACGATGTATAAATGTTGCTTTAAGAGTAGCGCACAGATGGAGGAATCGTATTCAAATTGTTGCCAATGGTGATCACACCAAGTCATAACTCTCGGTGTGAAGACATACGCAATAAAGACAAGAGCTTTTTTTATGTGTAATTAATTTGGGAAACCCTCAGATCCCAGCCACAGGACATAAAGATATGGCACTGTAGTAGAGTTGCCCAGGCAACAGACCCAACAACCAATAACTGGACTGGATTGTGGTCTCAACACCATTTTAACTGTAGTGTAGTTATACCTGGTGACTGTCCTCCCTGTCTCAACACTGTAGTGTAGTTATACCTGGTGACTGTCCTCCCTGTCTCAACACTGTAGTTATACCTGGTGACTGTCCTCCCTGTCTCAACACTGTAGTTATACCTGCTGACTGTCCTCCCTGTCTCATCACTGTAGTTATACCTGCTGACTGTCCTCCCTGTCTCAACACTGTAGTGTAGTTACACCTGGTGACTGTCCTCCCTGTCTCAACACTGTAGTTATACCTGCTGACTGTCCTCCCTGTCTCAACACTGTAGTTATACCTGGTGACTGTCCTCCCTGTCTCAACACTGTAGTTATACCTGCTGACTGTCCTCCCTGTCTCAACACTGTAGTGTAGTTATACCTGGTGACTGTCCTCCCTGTCTCAACACTGTAGTGTAGTTATACCTGGTGACTGTCCTCCCTGTCTCAACACTGTAGTTATACCTGGTGACTGTCCTCCCTGTCTCAACACTGTAGTTATACCTGCTGACTGTCCTCCCTGTCTCAACACTGTAGTTATACCTGCTGACTGTCCTCCCTGTCTCAACACTGTAGTTATACCTGGTGACTGTCCTCCCTGTCTCAACACTGTAGTTATACCTGCTGACTGTCCTCCCTGTCTCAACACTGTAGTGTAGTTATACCTGGTGACTGTCCTCCCTGTCTCAACACTGTAGTGTAGTTATACCTGGTGACTGTCCTCCCTGTCTCAACACTGTAGTTATACCTGGTGACTGTCCTCCCTGTCTCAACACTGTAGTTATACCTGCTGACTGTCCTCCCTGTCTCAACACTGTAGTTATACCTGCTGACTGTCCTCCCTGTCTCAACACTGTAGTTATACCTGGTGACTGTCCTCCCTGTCTCAACACTGTAGTTATACCTGGTGACTGTCCTCCCTGTCCTCCCTGTCTCAACACTGTAGTTATACCTGCTGACTGTCCTCCCTGTCTCAACACTGTAGTGTAGTTATACCTGGTGACTGTCCTCCCTGTCTCAACACTGTAGTGTAGTTATACCTGGTGACTGTCCTCCCTGTCGCAACACTGTAGTTATACCTGGAGACAGGGAGGACAGTCACAACACTGTAGTTATACCTGCTGACTGTCCTCCCTGTCTCAACACTGTAGTTATACCTGGTGACTGTCCTCCCTGTCTCAACACTGTAGTGTAGTTATACCTGGTGACTGTCCTCCCTGTCGCAACACTGTAGTTATACCTGGTGACTGTCCTCCCTGTCTCAACACTGTAGTTATACCTGCTGACTGTCCTCCCTGTCTCAACACTGTAGTTATACCTGGTGACTGTCCTCCCTGTCTCAACACTGTAGTGTAGTTATACCTGGTGACTGTCCTCCCTGTCTCAACACTGTAGTTATACCTGGTGACTGTCCTCCCTGTCTCAACACTGTAGTGTAGTTATACCTGGTGACTGTCCTCCCTGTCTCATCACTGTAGTGTAGTTATACCTGCTGACTGTCCTCCCTGTCTCAACACTGTAGTGTAGTAATACCTGCTGACTGCGTATCCTGTTCCTTCTTGTCCTTCTTGTCCTTACTCCTGTCTTTAGCCAGTTGCAGCAGTCTGTTCGGTATCTGATTCTGACTGTCTCCACTAGGGGCCTTTAGTGCCGGGGCCTCAGAGAAAGGGTTTAGGCTCTTCCCTTTTGACGAGGTCAGGGAGTCTTTCCTGGGAGAGGAGGAGAGCTCAGTGGGGTCCGTTGGATCTTTCTCCAGGGAGGTAGAGGAGGAGAAGTGTGGGGAGTCGTCTGAGGAGGAGGAGGGAGTTCTCTGTATCCACCTCTGTTGAAGATGACAGGAGGAGGGGTTATGAATATGATATTATATTAAACATTATTATGATGTTGTCTGTGTCGGTACAGCCACCGGGTTTCTTCACGCATCGTGCCAACAGAAACAGACATCTCCCTGGTAAGAAGAAGGGCGGGGATGTATGTTTAATGATTAACGACTCATGGTGTAATCATAACAACATACAGGAACTCAAATCCTTTTGTTCACCTGACCTAGAATTCCAAACAATCGAATGTCGACCACATTATCTCCCGAGAGAATTCTCTTCGATCATAGTCACAGCCGTGTATATCACCCCCAAGCAGATACCTCGACGGCCCTCAAGGAAATTCGCTGGAAACTAAACTGAAGACCATATTTCCTGAGGCTGCATTTATTGTAGCTGGAGATTTTAACAAAGCTAATTTGAGAACAAGGCTACCTAAATTCTACCATCACACTGACTGTAGCGCGCGGGCAATACACTGGACCGCTGCTACACTAACTTCCACGACACATACAAGGTCCTCCCCCGCCCTCCCTTCGGCAAATTCAACCACGACTCCATCTTGCTCCTACCGTCCTATAGGCAGAAACTCAAACAGGATGTACCCGTGACTACAACCATTCAATGCTGGTCTGACCAATGGGAATCCACGCTTCAAGATTTTGGGGCAGCAGGTAGCCTAGTGGTTAGAGCGTTGGGCCAGTAACCAAAAGGTTGCTAGATCGAATCCCCGAGCTGAAAAGGTAAAAATCTGTTGTTCTGCCCCTGAACAAAGCAGTTAACCTACTGTTCCTAGGCCGTCATTGTAAATAAGAATTTGTTTCTTATCTGACTTGCCTAGTTAACTTCTTAGGGCTAGGCCCCTTTTTTCTCCATTTCCTGTCTGAATGACGTGCCCAAAGTAAACTGAATGTAGCTCAGGCCCTGAAGCCAGGATATGCATATAATTGGAACCATTCGAAATAAAACACTTTGAAGTTTGTAGAAATGTTAAAACAATGTAGGAGAATATAACACAAAAGATATGGAAGGAAAAAATCTAAAGAAAAAGTATAGACAATACATTATAAATATAATAAAGATAGCATTACATATGTAGTACAGTATAGATAATATATTATAAAAATGATATTATAGATATTATAGTATAGATAATATAGATCGTATAGTCAGTATTGATAATATATTATAAAAATGATATTTATTATAGTATAGATTATATAATAAATTATTAATATAACAGATTTTATAGTACAGATATTATAGTAATATATAATATAGATAGTTTAGATAATATATTATAAATATGATATTACAGTACAGATATTATAGTACAAATATTATATAGTGTAGTATAGATAAGATATTACTAATATGACAGATATCATAGTACAGATAGTGTAGAATAAAGTTGATGGATATAAAAGTATAGCTAGTATAGTGTAGATAATATAGATAGTATGGTATATATAATATAGATAGTATGGTATAGATAGATAATATATTCTAAATATAACAGATCGTATAGTATAGATAATATAGATAGTATGGTATAGATAGATAATATATTATAAATATGATAGATAATATAGTATAGATATTATAGTATTGATAGTATAGTACATATAATATACTATAAATATGATACAATACTATAGTATAGATAATATGGTACATATAGTATAGATAGTATGGTATAGATAATACATTAGAAATATGATAGATATTATAGTATAGATATTATATGGATTTTATAGTATGGATAGTATAGTTAGATACAACATTAGAAATATGATAGATATTATAGTATAGATATAATATGGATTTTATAGTATGGATAGTATAGTTAGATACAACATTATAAATATGATACGATAATATAGTATAGATATTTTAGTATAGATAGTTAGTTTCAAATAAATATCCTAGATATTCTATTATAGATATTATAGCATCTTACCTTAGCCATTCTCATATGTTCTACCCTCTCCATTTCTCTGTGTATGTTTTCTCTGTCTCGGTCCAGTTTCCTCTGAGCGTCTCTCAGTCTCTCTAGATCTATCAGATAGTCCTTCTTCTTCCTCTGTAGCGCCACCCTCTCCGTATCTAACTCCCTGCTCTTCCTCCCGGTCTCCTCTTCCTGTACCAGGAGCTGCACCTCCCTGTCCGTCAACTGCTGCTCCCGCACCTCCCACTCCCTCTCCCTCCTTCTCTTCTCCTGGTCGTGCGTGGCCTGCTGGCGCTGCAGCGTGGCCATCTCCTGCCTGTGTTTCTCCAGGCTGCGTTGTTTCTCCTGCTCGATCAGGGAGTTGTGGCGGGAGGAGGGCCTGGAGGAAGAGGAGGAGGAGGAGAAGGAGGTGAGGCGTTCGGGGCGGTTGGTGAGAGCCTGGCGCTGATCCTCAATGAAGCTGTCCTGCTGGACCACCACTGCCTGCAGGGACACAGAGACAGATATACCACTGTCTGCAGGGACACAGAGACAGATATACCACTGCCTGCGGGGACACAGAGACAGATATACCACTGCCTGCGGGGACACAGAGACAGATATACCACTGCCTGCGGGGACACAGAGACAGATATACCACTGCCTGCGGGGACACAGAGACAGATATACCACTGCGGGGACACAGAGACAGATATACCAGGGACACAGAGACAGATATACCACTGTCTGCAGGGACACAGAGACAGATATACCACTGTCTGCAGGGACACAGAGACAGATATACCACTGTCTGTGGGACACAGAGACAGATATTCCACTGTCTGCAGGGACACAGAGACAGATATTCCACTGTCTGCAGGGACACAGAGACAGATATACCACTGTCTGTAGGGACACAGAGACAGATATACCACTGTCTGTATGGACACAGAGACAGATACACTGCATATAAACCCATTCAGTTTCCTCTGGTTAAGTACAATACAGCCAAGTCATCAGGAGAGAGGACAGGTGTGGACACTGACCTGCAGGGTGCTGAGCAGGTCATGGAGATGGATCACACTATGGAGCACCTGCTGGAAGACAACAGAGATGGATCACACTATGGAGGGTTGGAGGAACCTCCTAGAAGATAACAGAGATGGATCACACTATGAAGGGTTGGAGGAACCTCCTAGAAGATAACAGAGATATTTATATTCTGGTGTGTATATTTATATTCTGGTGTGTATATTTATATTCTGGTGTGTATATTTATGTTCTGGGGTGTACATTTATGTTCTGGGGTGTATATTCATGTTCTGGGGTCTGGGGTGTATATTTATGTTCTGGGTTCTGGGGTGTATATTTATGTTCTGGGGTGTATGTTTATGTTCTGGGTTCTGGGGTGTATGTTTATGTTCTGGGGTCTGGGGTGTATATTTATGTTCTGGGGTCTGGGGTGTATATTTATGTTCTGGGGTGTATGTTTATGTTCTGGGGTCTGGGGTGTATATTTATGTTCTGGGGTCTGGGGTGTATATTTATGTTCTGGGTCTGGGGTGTATATTTATGTTCTGGGGTCTGGGGTGAATATTTATGTTCTGGGGTCTGGGGTGAATATTTATGTTCTGGGGTCTATATTTATGTTCTGGGGTCTGTATATTTATGTTCCTGGTTGTATATTTATGTTCTTGGGTCTGGGGTGTATATTTATGCTCTGGGTCTGGGGTTCTGGGGTGTATATTTATGTTCTGGGGTCTGGATTTTTATGTTCTGGGGTCTGGGGGGTGTATATTTATGTTCTGGGGTCTGGGGGGTGTATATTTATGTTCTGGGGTCTGGGGGGGTGTATATTTATGTTCTGGGGTCTGGGGGGTGTATATTTATGTTCTGGGTTCTGAGGTGTACATTTATGTTCTGGGGTCTGGGGGTGTATATTTATGTTCTGGGGTCTCTGGGGTGTATATTTATGTTCTGGGGTCTCTGGGGTGTATATTTCTGTTCTGGGGTCTAGGGGGGGTGTATATTTCTGTTCTGGGGTCTGGGGGGGGTGTATATTTCTGTTCTGGGGGGTGTATATTTCTGTTCTGGGGTCTGGGGTGTATATTTCTGTTCTGGGAACTGGGGTGTATATTTATGTTCTGGGGTCTGGGGTGTATATTTATGTTCTGGGGTGTATATTTATGTTCTGGGTCTGGGGTGTATATTTATGTTCTGGGGTCTGGGGTGTATATTTATGTTCTGGGTCTGGGGTGTATATTTATGTTCTTGGGTCTGGTGTGTATATTTATGTTCTTGGGTCTGGGGTGTATATTTATGTTCTGGGTCTGGGGTGTATTTTTATGTTCTGGGGTCTGGGGTGTATATTTATGTTCTGGGGTCTGGGGTGTATATTTATGTTTGGGGTGTATATTTGGGGGTCTGGGGTTTATATTTGGGGGTCTGGGGTGTATGTTTATGTGGTTGTCTGGACAGATATCTTTCTTACCTCAGTGTTCCTCTTCAGTAACAGCATCATGGTAGGATTCTCCCCCTGACAACACAAAGTTCCAGCATTACTGAACACAGGAGAGGATTGTGTGTGTGTGTGTGTGTGTGTATTGGAGCAATCCCATCATTATATTAGGTCCCATTATTACACCACTAACGTCCTGTGGTATTATAGATAATGTACTGTGTTATTCAGGGTTCTGTATTGGATATAGATATTGTACTGTGTTATTCAGGGTTCTGTATTAGATATAGATAATGTACTGTGTTATTAAGGGTTCTGTATTGGATATAGATATTGTACTGTGTTATTCAGGGTTCTGTATTGGATATAGATATTGTACTGTGTTATTCAGGGTTCTGTATTAGATATAGATAATGTACTGTGTTATTCAGGGTTCTGTATTAGATATAGATAATGTACTGTGTTATTCAGGGTTCTGTATTAGATATAGATAATGTACTGTGTTATTAAGGGTTCTGTATTGGATATAGATAATGTACTGTGTTATTAAGGGTTCTGTATTGGATATAGATAATGTACTGTGTTATTAAGGGTTCTGTATTGGATATAGATATTGTACTGTGCTATTCAGGGTTCTGTATTAGATATAGATAATGTACTGTGTTATTCAGGGTTCTGTATTAGATATAGATAATGTACTGTGTTATTAAGGGTTCTGTATTGGGTATAGATAATGTACTGTGTTATTAAGGGCTCTGTATTAGATATAGATTATGTACTGTGTTATTCAGGGTTCTGTATTAGATATAGATAATGTACTGTATTATTAAGGGTTCTGTATTAGATATAGATTATGTACTGTGTTATTAAGGGTTCTGTGTTAGATATGGGCTCGGCAGGAAGAGACCCATGGCTAATTCATAGCAGAGACAGATTAATGCATCCAACTGTTCATGTACAATACTTCACTTCGATGTACAGAACTGTAACGACACAACCACTTCCTGGTCAGCCACATTGCCTCAGAGCCTCATCCGCACGCACGCACAAATATATACTGTCAGATATAGCTTGGTATATATTGAACCTCCAGCTGGTATACTGTCAGATATAGCTTGGTATATATTGAACCTCCAGCTGGTATAGTGTCAGATATAGCTTGGTATGTATTGAACCTCCAGCTGGTATAGTGTCAGATATAGCTTGGTATATATTGAACCTCCAGCTGGTATACTGTCAGATATAGCTTGGTATGTATTGAACCTCCAGCTGGTATAGTGTCAGATATAGCTTGGTATATATTGAACCTCCAGCTGGTACACTGTCAGATATAGCTTGGTATATATTGAACCTCCAGCTGGTATAGTGTCAGATATAGCTTGGTATATATTGAACCTCCAGCTGGTATAGTGTCAGATATAGCTTGGTATATATTGAACCTCCAGCTGGTATACTGTCAGATATAGCTTGGTATGTATTGAACCTCCAGCTGGTATACTGTCAGATATAGCTTGGTATATATTGAACCTCCAGCTGGTACACTGTCAGATATAGCTTGGTATATATTGAACCTCCAGCTGGTATACTGTCAGATATAGCTTGGTATATATTGAACCTCCAGCTGGTATAGTGTCAGATATAGCTTGGTATATATTGAACCTCCAGCTGGTATACTGTCAGATATAGCTTGGTATATATTGAACCTCCAGCTGGTATACTGTCAGATATAGCTTGGTATATATTGAACCTCCAGCTGGTATACTGTCAGATATAGCTTGGTGCATTGTGGGTAACCTTCTTCAGTACACCGTCTGACTCTGTCCTGCGAAGGTCTGCTCTGTCCTCTCCATCTTCTTTGTCCCCATCTATACAACACAAGACACTCATCAGATATGTACAAGACATGTAGCACGGCATTAAAACCCAGTCACACAAAACACCAAGGCTTGAGAATGAGGTCAAACCAAAGCTGGAGAATGAGGTCAAACCAAGGCTTGAGAATGAGGTGAAACCAAGGCTTGAGAATGAGGTCAAACCACGGCTTGAGAATGAGGTGAAACCAAGGCTTGAGAATGAGGTGAAACCACGGCTTGAGAATGAGGTCAAACCACGGCTTGAGAATGAGGTCAAACCACGGCTTGAGAATGAGGTCAAACCAAGGCTTGAGAATGAGGTCAAACCAAGGCTTGAGAATGAGGTCAAACCAAAGCTTGAGAATGAGGTCAAACCAAAGCTTGAGAATGAGGTCAAACCAAGGCTTGAGAATGAGGTCAAACGACGGCTTGAGAATGAGGTCAAACCAAAGCTGGAGAATGAGGTCAAACTGATCAAAAGGAAGCTCTTAGTTAAAGGGATCCATCTTTAAATCTTAAACTCCATTATTGACATGATAAACAAGGAGGCCCACCTGAGGCTCTCAAGGCTTCTCAACCCTTAATGATAATGAACACTTATTACGTATTTCTGACAGGGAGGTGTCTTACTCTTAGAGATGTCTATCTGGTGAGAGTCAAATCCTCCGAAGGTCTCAGCCCTGCGAAGGAGACATACAGGGCCCGGGCCCACCACTCCTCCTCCTCCTCCTCCTCTTCCTGTCTCTGGGACACACACCACCTGCTGCCCCCCCATCATTCCTCCCAGAGTACCGTTCACCAGCGCCTGCAACGTCTCCACTGTGTGTGTGTGTGTGTGAGTGAGTGATTGAGTGAGATATAAGGGGGAGAGAGAAAGTGCAGAAGAGCAGAGAGAGAATTTCACTAACCAAATGAAAATAACTGTGTTACTGACCATACTGTACCATAGATAATAACACTTTCTAATCTTTGCACCAATATATTCTAATCTAAATCAAACATTCATTACAATCAACCTTCCCAGTACGCCCTTACATCAGAGGAGAACATCTGATAGATTCAGAAGACAGTGAAAGTTAATGCGGCATTGGAAGCCACTGTTAGGTCTAACACACCATGTCTACAGTCTGTCTTCCACCCCTGGTTCCCATTAGATGGGGCTGCTGTTACGTTCACGGTGAGAGACTAGTCCGTCTACTAACCTTCCTGTAGTGCTCCCTTGATGATGGGTTCTCCTTTAGGTACGTCCTCAGAGCCCGCTCCGCTCCCAGCCCTGAACAGCCCCTTGGCCCTGGTGACCTGGCTGGGGCCTTGGCCCTGCTCTTTTCCTGTTCCTGGGGGGGTTCCAGGGCTCCTGACGTCACACATCTCCCTAAACACGGCCATCTTCTCCTCCAGCACACACATGATCTGCTCATCCTTCTTCCTCAGCATCTCTGGAAGGGGAGATGAGGTATTGTTAGGTGTTGATGAGTGTATCCTTCACAGAATTATCTCTGGAAGGGGAGATGAGGTATTGTTAGGTGTTGATGAGTGTTGCCTTCACAGAATCATCTCTGGAAGGGGAGATGAGGTATTGATGAGTGTATCCTTCACAGAGCATCTCTGGAAGGGAGATGAGGTATTGTTAGGTGTTGAGTGTACCCTTCACAGAAGCATCTCTGGAAGGGGAGATGAGGTATTGTTAAGTGTTGATGAGTGTATCCTTCACAGAATCATCCATGTTTTATAGAATATACGTCGTCTCTAACCCACATCGTCTCCATCTCATCCGATGGCTATAAAACTGCTGTGGCTATGATTGTAGCTAACATTGATATATACTGTAGTTAGGTATTTGAACAGAATTTAAATAAATAAATGTCCTCTCTTTGGTATTTCTACCAGCATGTTAAATGTGTAACTAGAGGGAGAAAAAAACCTCCAGATCACTCCACACAGAGACGCAGATAAAGCTCTTCCTCGTCCTCCATCTGACCATAACTCTATCCTTCCTGCTTACAAGCAAGAACTCAAAACAGAAGTAGCAGTGACGCGCTCAGTACAGAAGTGATCCGACGAAGCGGACGCTAAGCTACAGGACTGTTTCGCTAGCACAGACTGGAATATATGTCGCCGGGATTCATCCGATAACATTGAGGAGTTTTACCACATCAGTTACTGTTTTTTTATGAATAAGTGCATCGAAGACGTCATCCCCACAGTGACCGTGCGTGCGTATCCCAACCAGAAGCCATGGATTAAAAGGCAACATCCGCACTGAGCTAAAGGCTTGAGCTGCCGATTTCAAGGAGCGGGACACCGATCCAGATCCTTATAAGAAATCCAGCTACAACATCCGACAGTCAAAATGTCAATACAGGACTAAGATCGAATCCTACTAGATGCAGCAGGGTTAATCAAACTGTCATGGATTACAAAGGGAAACCCAGCCTGAGCTGCCCAGTGACGCAAGCCTACCGGACCCTTCAATGTTGTGATGAGAAAATCCTGGCGAAATGCATATTACAAAGAAAGAAAAAATGTTTTACGAGATATTATTGTTCATCTTGATCAGACAGGTTTTTTACACGGATGATACATTGGAGATAATATAATTACTTGAACCATTAGAACATTACGAAACATCAAAGATAACTGGCCTGGTCTTCATTGCAGATTTTGAAAAGGTGTTTGATAAAGAACGACTAGAATTTATATAAAAATGCCTGAATTACTTTAATTTTGGTGAATCTCTTACACAATGGGTTAAAGTTATGTATAGCAACCACAGGTGTAAAATAGTAAATAATGGCTACTTCTTTTAAGAGGAGTAAAACAGGGCTGTCCGCTGTCTCCATAAGTATTTACTATGGCCATTGAAATGCTGGCTATTAAAATTAGATCCATCAAGAAAATCAAGGGGTTAGAAATCCAGGAGTTAAAGAGAGACCATTGAGTTCTTGGTCACCTCCCTGACCAAGGTCCTTCTCCCCCGATTGCTCAGTTTTGCCAGGCGGCCAGCTCTAGGAAGAGTCTTGGTGGTTTCAAACTTTTTCCATTTAAGAATGATGGAGGGACCTTCAATGTTGCAGACATTTTCTGGTACCCTTCCCCAGATATGTGACTCGACATAATCCTGTCTCGGTGCTCTACGGACATTTCCTTCGACCTCATGTCTTGGTTTTTGCTCTGACATGCACTGTCAACTGAGGGACTTTATATAGACAGGTGTGTGCCTTTCCAAATCATGTCCAATCATTTGAATTTACCACAGGTGGACTCCAATCAAGCTGTAGAAACATGTCAAGTATGATCAATGGAAACAGGATTCACCTGAGCTCAATTTCAAGTCTCATAGCAAAGGGTCTGAATATTTATGTAAATAAGGTATCTGTTTTTTTATACATTTGCAAACATTTATAAAAGCCTGTTTTTGCTTTGTCATTACGGGGTATTGGGATGTCATTATCACGGGGTATTGGGATGTCATTATCACGGGGTATTGGGATGTCATTATCACGGGGTATTGGGATGTCATTATCACGGGGTATTGGGATGTCATTATCACGGGGTATTGTGTGTAGATTGATCAGGGAAAAAATGAATTTATACATTTTAGCATCAGTAAAATAATTAGGAGAAAGTCAAGGGGTCTGAATACTTTGCAAATAGATTTTGACAGCTGAGCCATACAGGTTGCAAAATAAATGGGAAGAGATTTCCCGATGTACCGATTCCATGGCACATGGTGAATGCACTGACAAAAAACAACACTTTCAGTTATTGAATTTAAATTATGATACAACATTTCTGTGTGCTAGGTAGGTAGGTGTTGTCTAGGAAGCATGTGACTTAGTCTCCACCTGTTGTCTAGGAAGCAGGTCACTGTTAGTCTCCACCTGTTGTCTAGGAAGCATGTGACTGTTAGTCTCAACCTGTTGTCTAGGAAGCAGGTCACTGTTAGTCTCCACCTGTTGTCCAGGAAGCACGTCACTGTTAGTCTCCACCTGTTGTCCAGGAAGCACGTCACTGTTAGTCTCCACCTGTTGTCTAGGAAGCACGTCACTGTTAGTCTCCACCTGTTGTCTAGGAAGCATGTCACTGTTAGTCTCCACCTGTTGTCTAGGAAGCATGTCACTGTTAGTCTCCAACTGTTGTCTAGGAAGCATGTGACAGATAACATTTGATTTGAACGCCTCTCCAAGGGAGTCTCCTCACCTCTCATCTCCTTAGCTTTGGTCTCCAGCAGTCTCTTATCTTCCTCCTCTGTTTCACTGGTGTTCTCCTCTTCCTCATCTTTCTCTCTGTAAAGCGACATCATTAGTACAAACCAGAGTCATGATTACAACTCCCATTTCCAGCCATTCACGTGTCCTTTTAGTATCGTACAGAAGCCTGTTTACAGCGCTAGAGTCTCCTCTCTACCGCTGAGAAAGCCAAGGGTAGAGTAGCCTACTAGAGTCTCCTCTTTACCGCTGAGAAAGCCAAGGGTAGAGTAGCCTACTAGAGTCTCCTCTCTACTGCTGGGAAAGCCTAGGGTAGAGGAGCCTACTAGAGTCTCCTCTCTACCGCTGAGAAAGCCTAGGGTAGAGTAGCCTACGGTGGCAGCCTGTTTCCAGGGCTAGAGTCTCCCCTCTACTGCTGAGAAAGCCTAGGGTAGAGTAGCCTACTAGAGTCTCCTCTCTACCGCTGAGAAAGCTTAGGGTAGAGGAGCCTACGGGGCCAGAGTCTCCTCTCTACTGCTGAGAAAGCCTAGGGTAGAGGAGCCTACGGTGGCAGCCTGACCGTGAGGTGATGAAGCCAGACAGAGAACAGTCAATACTCCAATAGAGCATTACAACATCCTGTACGTCCCTCCATCCCTAGGTACAGAACGGTAGCAAATCCTCTCTCTCTCTCTCCCCCCTCTCTCTCTCTATGTCTCTCTCCCCTCTGTCTCTCTCTCCGACCCTCTGTCTCTCTAATCTCTATCACTCTTCCCTCTGTCTCTCTCTCCCACCCTCTCTCACTCCCCTCTCTCTCTCTCCCACCTTCTCTGTCTCCCACCCTCTCTCACTCCCCTCTGTTTCTCTCCCCTCTCTCTCTTGGTCCATGGTTCAGACCTACATGGACTGCATGGCATCCTGTATGATTTGCATCCAGTTGTTGCGTTCCTCCTTGGTAGCAGTGTGGACCTCCACCATCTCTGGTTTCTCCATCCCTGCTGTTATCAGGAAGAGACCCCTCTCCTCGTTAGCCACCTCTCTAACGATCAGCTTCTGGAGGGAGAGGACCGTGGAGCGCTGGTCCTACGGGGGGAGGGGGAGAGAGGGAGGGATGATTAAAGGATGGGTTAAAGGTAGGAAGAGGGGAGAGTCACAAGAACAGAGGGAGAGAGAGAAGAGAGGGAGAAAGAGAGGTGGGAGAGAGAGAGGGGAGAGAGAAGAGAGGGAGAAAGAGAGGTGGGAGAGAGAGAGGGGAGAGTGAGGTGGAGAAAGAGAAAGAGAGAGAAAGAGGTGGGAGAGAGAGAAGAAGAGAGGGAGAAAGAGGTGGGAGAGAGCGAGGGGAGAGAGGTGAGACATGGAGAGAGAGAGATAATGAGAGAGAGAGGGGGGGAGAGAGAGGGATAGAGGGGAGAAAGAGAGCAAGGGAAGAAATAGATGACAGAGAGAGAGAGAGAGAGAGAGAGAGAGAGAGAGAGAGAGAGAAAGAGATGTGGGAGAGAGAGAGAAGAAGAGAGGGAGAAAGAGAAAGAGGTGGGAGAGAGCGAGGGGAGAGAGCGAGGGGAGAGAGGTGAGACATGGAGAGAGAGAGAGATAATGAGAGAGAGAGGGGGGAGAGAGAGAGAGGGATAGAGGGGAGAAAGAGAGCAAGGGAAGAAATAGATGACAGAGAGAGAGAGAAGGATAGGGGAGAGAGAGAGAGAAAGAGAGAGAGGGATAGAGGGGAGAAAGAAGAAGAGAGAGAGAGAGAGAAGAAGACAGAGAATATACAAGAAAGATGAAGGGAGGGAAAGGGGCGAGGCAGAATGAGAGAGGGAGATGGAAAGGGAGCGAGAGAGAGAGAGATTAAGCCTTATATGAGTCTGCATTAGATCATCCACCTCGACATGCAGCTCAGTGTCCATATCAGAATCACCTCTCTGGGCGTCAATATTGCTTAGTCATTGAGCTATTTAAAGAGTTATATGCAAATCAAAGTTTATTTGTCACGTTCACAGAATAGAGCAGGTGTACAATGAAATGTTTACTTGCAAGCTCTTCCTCAACAATGCAGTATTCAATGTAGGTTCACTTGAGTTGCTCAAACAAATGTTAGTTACCACAGCCTCAAAGTCACACCATCTGGACTTGTCCCCGTGCTGGTGTGCTGTGTGTTGTTACTTGGCTACCTGACAAACTTTTCGTTTTTACTTTTAATAACCATTTAATCAAAAAAAAATCTGCATTTAACACGTTTACCAACGTCGTTTTTTTTCTTTGCTAGACTTTTTTCATTCAACTTTTCCCCCCCCGGATGCTTTACATGTTTCTCCAGGACCTCCACCAGCCGACGCTAAGTAGTAACAATAACACACAGCCATTTAATTACAGTCACTGTTCTCATAATATACAGGAGAACTATCGCCTTATGGTGAGGATAGACGTGTTGCAAGCCCAGCTTCAGATGCAATCGTTATGTAAGGGTGATTTCAGTGTAGGGAAGGATGAAACAGCGTCTGTGCCACCAGTAAGTACAGATAGTAATGTTAGTATAAATCCCCCTCGCACGGTCCCCGCAGCCGGACAACTTTCTCATGGCTTCTGGAGGGAAACGCTGTAGGAATGCTCAACCGGTGTCGCTCATTCAGCCGACAGAAACTTTCAACCGGTTCTCCCCGTTAAGCAACGAGTCTGAGACCGAGCCATCTCAGGTCTCTCCTCCTCCCGTTACGGGGTCTGAGGCCGATCCTTCTCAGGTCTCTCCTCCTCCCGTTACGGGGTCTGAGGCCGAGCCTTCTCAGGTCTCTCCTCCACCCGTTACGGGGTCAGAGGCCGAGCCTTCTCAGGCCTCTACTCCTCCCGTTACGGGGTCTGAGACCGAGCCTTCTCAGGTCTCTCCTCCACCCGTTACGGGGTCTGAGGCCGAGCCTTCTCAGGTCCCTCCTCCTCCCGTTACGGGGTCAGAGGCCGAGCCTTCTCTGGTCTCTCCTCCACCCGTTACGGGGTCAGAGGCCGAGCCTTCTCTGGGCTCTACTCCACCCGTTACGGGGTCAGAGGCCGAGCCTTCTCAGGGCTCTACTCCTCCCGTTACGGGGTCAGAGGCCGATCCTTCTCTGTCTCTACTCCTCCCGTTACGGGGTCAGAGGCCGATCCTTCTCTGGTCTTTAATCCTCCCGTTATGGGGTCAGAGGCCGAGCCGTTCTGTTAAGAAGGTAGAAACTAGGGCCTGTAGGACCTGCCTTGTTGATAGTGTTGTTAAGAAGGTAGAAACTAGGGCCTGTAGGACCTGCCTTGTTGATAGTGTTGTTAAGAAGGTAGAAACTAGGGCCTGTAGGACCTGCCTTGTTGATAGTGTTGAGCGTTTTACTATCATTCTTTGTAATTTATCTTTGTTTCATGGTGTGGTACTTCTTTTTGTTTAGTTTATTCACATGAGTTCTCAATTTGCAGTATGTTTGCCAATTGGTTGTACAGCCAGACTTATTTGCCGTTTAAGACCGACCGCAAAATTTGAAATTGTGTTTTTTACTTTGGATAAAAGCAGAGACACAGACCTACGTACAAAACAGTATATCATACACTGCATTTGGGGAACAATGGGAAAGACAGACAGACTACATGACAGGGAACAGTATTCACCATCTACAGACAGACTACACGACAGGGAACATTATAGGGACAGGAAACTAACAGTTTGACCATCCAACAGTACCCACTTCCACTGCCACTATGAATAGACCCATTTTATTACTACTGAGTGGAATAGACCCATTATTATTACTACAGAGTGGAATAGACCCATTATTATTACAGAGTGGAATAGACCCATTATTATTATTACTACAGAGTGGAATAGACCCATTATTATTATTATTATTATTATTACAGAGTGGAATAGACCCATTATTATTATTATTATTATTACAGAGTGGAATAGACCCATTATTATTATTATTACAGAGTGGAATAGACCCATTATTATTATTATTATTATTATTATTATTATTATTATTATTATTATTACAGAGTGGAATAGACCCATTATTATTATTATTATTACTATTACAGAGTGGAATAGACCCATTATTATTATTATTATTATTATTATTATTACAGAGTGGAATAGACCCATTATTATTATTATTATTACAGAGTGGAATAAACCCATTATTATTATTATTATTATTACAGAGTGGAATAGACCCATTATTATTATTATTATTATTACAGAGTGGAATAGACCCATTATTATTATTATTATTATTATTATTATTATTATTATTATTATTATTATTATTATTACAGAGTGGAATAGACCCATTATTATTACAGAGTGGAATAGACCCATTATTATTATTATTATTACAGAGTGGAATAGACCCATTATTATTATTATTATTATTATTATTATTATTACAGAGTGGAATAGACCCATTATTATTATTATTATTATTACAGAGTGGAATAGACCCATTATTATTATTATTATTATTACAGAGTGGAATAGACCCATTATTATTACTACTGAGTGGAATAGACCCATTATTATTATTACAGAGTGGAATAGACCCATTATTATTATTACAGAGTGGAATAGACCCATTATTATTATTACAGAGTGGAATAGACCCATTATTATTATTATTATTATTACAGAGTGGAATAGACCCATTATTATTATTATTACTACAGAGTGGAATAGACCCATTATTATTACTACAGAGTGGAATAGACCCATTATTATTACTACAGAGTGGAATAGACCCATTATTATTACTACAGAGTGGAATAGACCCATTATTATTACTACAGAGTGGAATAGACCCATTATTATTACTACAGAGTGGAATAGACCCATTATTATTACTACAGAGTGGAATAGACCCATTATTATTACTACTGAGTGGAATAGACCCATTATTATTATTGAGTGGTCGGATCAACCAATCACACACCAGAGATGTAATGATGTTTTTCTGATGACTGTAAGTTAGTCTGGATAAGAGCGTCTGCTAAATGACTCAAATGTAAAAATTGACTAACATGCCAAAGAGCCAAAGAGATATTTACATATTTCTGGTCTGAACCAATCACCTACCAGAGAGGCAAAGACATATTTCTGGTCTTTCTCCTGCAGGAAGACGACGATATCAGAGAGAAGCATGGCCGTTACGTCTGGAGAGAGAGGAGAAAGTCCAGAGGTTATAGAGGTCAGGGTCAGATATCAGAGAGAGGAGAAAGACCAGAGGTTAAAGGTCAGGGTTAGATATCAGAGAGAGAGAGAGGAGAAAGACCAGAGGTTAAAGGTCAGGGTTAGATATCAGAGAGAGAGAGAGAGGAGAAAGACCAGAGGTTAAAGGTCAGGGTTAGATATCAGAGAGAGAGAGAGAGGAGAAAGACCAGAGGTTAAAGGTCAGGGTTAGATATCAGAGAGAGAGAGAGAGGAGAAAGACCAGAGGTTAAAGGTCAGGGTTAGATATCAGAGAGAGAGAGAGAGGAGAAAGACCAGAGGTTAAAGGTCAGGGTTAGATATCAGAGAGAGAGAGAGAGAGGAGAAAGACCAGAGGTTAAAGGTCAGGGTTAGATATCAGAGAGAGAGAGAGGAGAAAGACCAGAGGTCAGAGGTCAGGGTTAGATATCAGAGAGAGAGGAGAAAGACCAGAGGTTATAGAGGTCAGGGTTAGATATCAGAGAGAGGAGAAAGACCAGAGGTTAAAGGTCAGGGAAAATACACTTTAAAAGTTGCAAATTAAAGCCGTTCAAAGGAACGGCAATGCAAATTCCTTATTGCAGTGGCTATCACGCAGAAAGAGAGAGCTTAAGATACCATTTAAATAAATGGATACTCGATTACGAGAGTCAGAAAATGAGAAAACAGATTGGTGTTTTTCTTTGTGTTCCACACAGCGGAGAACAACAGAAGGTCTGACTGTAGGGACAGAAGGAGATCGGTTGGTGTCCTCCTCACCCTTGAGTCTCCCCTGTGAGTTCTTCAGCTGCAGAGGTCCATCATACAGCAATCTTCTCCCTCTGAGCAGGTCCTCTCTAGCAAACATCTGACCGCTCTTCATCCTCGTAATGGACTTGCTGTCTGTCCGGCCGTAGATGTCCTTCAGCCTCCTCTTCTTCTCATGCTCGTTCACCTAGCAACACGACAATTATTACCATAGGTCAGTTCACCTAGCAACACAACAATTATTACCATAGGTCAGTTCACCTAGCAACACGACAATTATTACCATAGGTCAGTTCACCTAGCAACACAACAATTATTACCATAGGTCAGTTCACCTAGCAACACGACAATTATTACCATAGGTTATGTCTCCTAGCAACACGACAATTGTTACCATAGGTCAGTGTACCTAGCAACACGACAATTATTACCATAGGTCATTTCACCTAGCAACACGACAATTATTACCATAGGTCAGTTCACCTAGCAACACGACAATTATTACCATAGGTCAGTTTTCCGAATATATGATCATATTTCAGTTTACCTTTTAATAATATATTATTATCATATGTAAACTATTATATTATTATTTTGTATTATTATACTACCTTGTTGTCCACTGATGTGATGACCTTCTTGACCTGGTATAGAGCATCACTCAGGTCCTCATGGTCCTCCTCATTCTCTGTGGGGAGGGGAGGGTCCACACACACACACACACACACACACACACAAGGGTAACGTCATTCTAGGTGAAGCTCCCCCATATGGTCAGTATAACAGACAATCTTCTCCTCCTTTCATTGCAACTGGCAGGAAAACTCACACACACTTAAAGCACCGCTAAGAAGGACTGAGTCCCAAATAGCACCCTATTCCAAATATATAGTGCACTACATTTCACCAGGGCCAAGTTTTCACACCCCTTGCCTTAGTCCACATTTTATTGTTACACCCTGAATTAAAAAATGATTAATTAAGATTTATTTTTTTTATCACTGGCCTACACACAATACCCCATAATGTCAAATTTGAATCATGTTTTTTAGAAATGAATTAAACATAAAGCTGAAATGAATTAAGTCAATAAGTATTCAATCCCTTTGTTGTGGTAATAAATGTATTATCAAGTCACATAATAAGTGTCATGGACTCACTCTGTGTGCAGTAAGAGTGTTTTTCATGTTTTTAGAATGACTACCTCATCTCTGTACTCCACACATCATATTATCTATAAGGTCCCTCAGTCGAGAAGTGAATTTCAAACACAGATTCAACCACAAAGACCAGGGAGAATTTCCAATGCCTTGTGAAGAACGACACCTATTGGTAGATGGGTAACAATCTAAAAGCAGAAATTGAATATCCCTTTGAGCATGGTGAAGTTATTAATTACTCTTTAGATGGTGTATAAATACACCCAGTCACTACAAAGATACAGGCATCCTTCCTAACAGAGTTGCTGGAGAGGAAGGAAACTGCTCAGGGATTTCACCATGAGGCTAAAAAGTTAAAGTGTAGTGGTTGTGATAGGAGAAAACTGAGGATGGATCAACAACATTGTAGTTACTCCACAATACTAACCTAAACACATATTTTTTGCAACAAGGCACTTCAGTAATAGTGCAAAAAATGTGGCAAAGAACTGAACTTTTTGTCTTGAATACAAAATGTTATGTTTGGGGCAAATCCAACACATCACTGAGTACCACTTCATATTTTCAATCATAGTGGTGGCTGCATCACGTTATGGCTATGCTTGTCATCGGCAAGGACTACAGGAAGTCCAGGATCCAGTTGCAGAGGGAGATGTTGAAATTGGAGTGGGTCCTGGGTGTCCGGAATGATGAAGTTGTGTGTGCCTTGACCAGTGTCTGTGTGCATGTGTGTGTGTGTGTGTCTGTCTGTGTGTGTATACAGAGACCACCTCATCTGTCCAGCAGAGGGCAGGACAGAGCTGGGGGCAGTGTGTGTGTGTGTGTGTGTGTGTGTGTGTGTGTGTGTGAGCAGAGAGCAGGACAGAGCTGGGGGGGGCAGCAGACAAACCTTTGGTGTGCTGTAGTATTCTCTGCATCAGGACGGGGTACTTGGTGATCCTCTGGGTGACTAACAGAATGCACTCTGGGATTCCTAACCTCCGGACGATACTGCTGCTCATCTTCCTCTTGAAAAAGGACACGTAACAGGAAGACAGAATGATGTAACAGGAAGACAGAATGGATTAGATGGAACAGAATGACGTAACAGGAAGACAGAATGGATTAGATGGAACAGAATGACGTAACAGTCAGATGACTAGATACAGAGATGATGTGATATATTGTTTGAGGTGATGTCTAAGGATAATGGATGCTGTAAATGAGTGGTGGACGGTAAGCGCTTACCCTGATGAAGGCCTGGAAGCGTTTGTCTTTGGAGTGCAGCTCCTTGTAGATGTTTACGGCCTCGTTGTGGCGGCTGCAGAACTTCCCGTAAACTCTCTTCATGATTTCTGCGTTGGACCCTGAGAACTGGAAAAACAGAAACGGGTATGATATTTGTTACGTTTCCCAAGTTCCTGTGTTGTGTGTGTGTGTGTGTGTGTGTGTTTTTCAGGAAATGGCTTCCCTGGATTCCAAGCAGCTGATTGGTCAGCCCCATTGCTAATTGGTGCTCTGACCCCGCCCTCTCGTTAGGAGATACAGCTGTTTCCAATGACCGACTCCTTCTGCAGATTTAAAAGCCAGTGTTCCCTTTGTTAGGAAGGGTGAGAGTCTTGGATGTGCTGTGTTTGGTTGGTATAAGTATTTTGTAGCCAGTCCTGCAGAGGTATGTGTTTGCTATAGGACTTAGTGTTTTTGGTTTATTTAAATTGTTCACTTTACGTTGGTAATTATTCTGTTTTTGTTCCCGGGGGAAGGCACCTTGGGAGTGTTTAGGCAAGAGGCCTGTGGACATACATATACCTGTAGTACGTACTGTCGTACGTACACTAGGTAAGACCTGGGCGGACCAACTCCTGTATTTTAGTTATTGCGCCAGGTGGTGCTAAAGTAGGTAAGTAGTAGGCAGGTACGGTAGGAGAGGGGGCTCTGATATTTAGTGGTATAGGTAAACAGTGGGTAGGCAGGTACGGTAGGAGAGGGGGCTCTTTAACTTTAACTTTCTATGCTTTGGTTCCGTCCAGCCCCTTTTCCCCAAATTACCGTGTGAAGGAATAAATTCCCTGTAATGCAAATATTCTCTGCCTCCGTCATCATTACCTCCACCTACAGTCCCATACCTCTATACCTCCACCTACAGTCCCATACCTCTATACCTCCACCTACAGACCCATACCTCTATACCTCCACCTGCAGTCCCATACCTCTATACCTCCACCTACAGTCCCATACCTCTATACCTCCACCTACAGTCCCATACCTCTATACCTCCACCTACAGTCCCATACCTCTATACCTCCACCTACAGTCACATACCTCTATACCTACAGTCCCATACCTCTATACCTCCACCTACAGTCCCATACCCTATACCTCCACCTACAGACCCATACCTCTATACCTCCACCTGCAGTCCCATACCTCTATACCTCCACCTGCAGTCCCATACCTCTATACCTCCACCTACAGTCCCATACCTCTATACCTCCACATACAGTCCCATACCTCTATACCTCCACCTACAGTCCCATACCTCTATACCTCCACCTACAGTCCCATACCTCCACCTATAGACCCATACCTCTATACCTCCACCTGCAGTCCCATACCTCTATACCTCCACCTGCAGTCCCATACCTCTATACCTCCACCTACAGTCCCATACCTCCAACTACAGTCCCATACCTCTATACCTCCACCTACAGACCCATACCCTATACCTCCACCTACAGTCCCATACCTCTATACCTCCACCTACAGTCCCATACCTCTATACCTCCACCTACAGTCCCATACCTCTATACCTCCACCTACAGTCCCATACCTCTATACCTCCACCTACAGTCCCATACCTCTATACCTACAGTCCCATACCTCTATACCTCCACCTACAGTCCCATACCTCCACCTACAGTCCCATACCTCTATACCTCCACCTACAGTCCCATACCTCTATACCTCCACCTACAGTCCCATACCGCTATACCTCCACGGGGAGTTGAGTGTAGGAGGGTGTTTCATTCCCTCCAAGAGGTGTGCGTAACAATATGAATGTACAACTCAAATGAATACATCTGTTTAGGTCATTATTATTGAATCTGATATGTTTAGTTTAAAACATAAGGGGGAAGTGTAACTTTGATTCTAGGGGAAAGGTGTCACAGATTGACCACTGAGTCTGTGGTGAATAGAGACAACATGCTCTCCTTCAAGGAGCTCCTGGCTGCAGCTTGACCCTGTCCTCCTCTCAGCTGTCTCTATGATGTGGGGGGAGGAGGGTGGTGTTCTGTGGTTCTGTGGTGTTCCGTGGTGGGGTTCTGTGGTGTTCCGTGGTGGTGTTCTGTGGTGGTGTTCCGTGGTGGTGTGGTGGTGTTCGGTGGTGTTCTGTGGTTCGGTGGTGTTCTGTGGTGGTGTTCTGTGGTTCGGTGGTGTTCTGTGGTGGTGTTCTGTGGTGGTGTTCCGTGGTGGTGTGGTGTGGTGTTCCGTGGTGGTGTTCTGTGGTTCGGTGGTGTTCCGTGGTGGTGTTCTGTGGTGGTGGTGTTCTGTGGTGGTGGTGTTCTGTGGTGGTGGTCTGTGGTTCGGTGGTGTTCCGTGGTGGTGTTCTGTGGTGGGGGTGTTCCGTGGTGGTGTTCTGTGGTGGGGGTGTTCCGTGGTGGTGTTCTGTGGTGGGGGTGTTCCGTGGTGGTGTTCTGTGGTGGGGGTGTTCTGTGGTGGTGTTCTGTGGTTCGGTGGTGTTCCGTGGTGGTGTTCTGTGGTTCGGTGGTGTTCCGTGGTGGTGTTCTGTGGTTCGGTGGTGTTCTGTGGTGGTGGTGTTCCGTGGTGGTGTTCTGTGGTTCGGTGGTGTTCTGTGGTGGTGGTGTTCCGTGGTGGTGTTCTGTGGTGGTGGTGTTCTGTGGTGGTGGTGTTCTGTGGTGGTGGTCTGTGGTTCGGTGGTGGTCTGTGGTTCGGTGGTGTTCCGTGGTTGGGGTGTTCCGTGGTGGTGTTCTGTGGTGGGGGTGTTCCGTGGTGGTGTTCTGTGGTGGGGGTGTTCCGTGGTGGTGTTCTGTGGTGGGGGTGTTCCGTGGTGGTGTTCTGTGGTGGGGGTGTTCTGTGGTGGTGTTCTGTGGTTCGGTGGTGTTCCGTGGTGGTGTTCTGTGGTTCGGTGGTGTTCCGTGGTGGTGTTCTGTGGTTCGGTGGTGTTCTGTGGTGGTGGTGTTCCGTGGTGGTGTTCTGTGGTTCGGTGGTGTTCTGTGGTGGTGGTGTTCTGTGGTGGTGTTCTGTGGTTCGATGGTGTTCCGTGGTGGTGTTCTGTGGTGGTGGTGTTCCGTGGTGGTGTTTTGTGGTGGGGGTGTTCCGTGGTGGTATTCTGTGGTGGGGGTGTTCCGTGGTGGTGTTCTGTGGTGGGGGTGTTCCGTGGTGGTGTTCTGTGGTGGGGGTGTTCCGTGGTGGTGTTCTGTGGTGGTGTTCTGTGGTTCGGTGGTGTTCCGTGGTGGTGTTCTGTGGTTCGGTGGTGTTCCGTGGTGGTGTGGTGTTCTGTGGTGGTGTGGTGTCTGTAGTGTAGTGTGGGCTCTCTCCCTCCTCTAACCTGCATCTCCAGGATGTCTCCTATCTTGTTGATGATGAATCCTCCGTCCTCCCCCTCCTGCTGGCTCTCTCTCTTCTCCCCCTCCTGCTGGCTCTCTCTCTTCCTCTCCAGGAGGCGCGTCAGGAAGGAGGTGTGGAGGTCCAGGAGCTCCTCCAGGGCAGGGAACAGCCTGTCTACTGTCTGAGGCTCCAGCTGCAGCTCCTTCACCAGACCCTTACTGTACACCTCCACCATGATCAGCAGGGTCCGAACGTGGTGCATCTCTGTCTGCATCAACTCTGGAGGGGGACAACAATGGGGTTCGGGGGAGATACATGAAGGGGGTTAAGGTTAGGAGAGGGAGATACAGGTTATGCAGGGGGATAAGGTTAGGTTAGGAGTGGGAGATACAGGGAGAGAAGTGGGTTAAGATTAGGAGGGGGAGAAACTTGGGGAGATAAAGGTTTGTCCAGCTCTAGATAGAGGGGTAGTAGTCCCCCGGGAACTCTAGATAGAGGGGTAGTAGTGGCCTGGTAACTCTAGATAGAGGGGTAGTAGTGCCCTGGGAACTCTAGATAGAGGGGTAGTAGTGCCCGGTAACTCTAGATAGAGGGGTAGTAGTGCCCGGTAACTCTAGATAGAGGGGTAGTAGTGCCCGGTAACCCTAGATAGAGGGGTAGTAGTGCCCTGGAAACCCTAGATAGAGGGGTAGTAGTGCCCTGGGAACCCTAGATAGAGGGGTAGTAGTGCCCGGTAACTCTAGATATAGGGGTAGTAGTGCCTGGTAACTCTAGATAGAGGGGTAGTAGTGCCTTGGAACTCTAGATAGAGCGGTAGTAGTGGGGTAGTAGTGCCCTGGGAACTCTAGGTAGAGGGGTAGTAGTGCCTGGTAACTCTAGATAGAGGGGTAGTAGTGCCCGGTAACTCTAGATATAGGGGTAGTAGTGCCTGGTAACTCTAGATAGAGGGGTAGTAGTGCCTGGGAACTCTAGATAGAGGGGTAGTAGTGGGGTAGTAGTGCCCTGGGAACTCTAGGTAGAGGGGTAGTAGTGCCTGGTAACTCTAGATAGAGGGTTAGTAGTGCCCGGTAACTCTAGATAGAGGGGTAGTAGTGCCTGGTAACTCTAGATAGAGGGGTAGTAGTGCCTGGTAACTCTAGATAGAGGGGTAGTAGTGCCTGGTAACTCTAGATAGAGGGGTAGTAGTGGCCTGGGAACCCTAGATAGAGGGGTAGTAGTGCCCCGGGAACTCTAGATAGAGGGGTAGTAGTGCCCCGGGAACTCTAGATAGAGGGGTAGTAGTGCCCCGGGAACTCTAGATAGAGGGGTAGTAGTGCCCGGGGAACTCTAGATAGAGGGGTAGTAGTGCCCGGGGAACTCTAGATAGAGGGGTAGTAGTGCCCTGGGAACTCTAGATAGAGGGGTAGTAGTGCCTGGGAACTCTAGATAGAGGGGTAGTAGTGGCCTGGTAACCCTTCACTGTTTTGCACCATATTTTGTCATCTCAGCAAAGCCCACCCTTGAGTTTTCAATCAGTTTAGATTTTCAATACTGTGTATTATCCCATCTTTCTGTCTCGATCCAGTCTGGATCAGTCTGGATTTACAATATCATGTGTATTTTCCCCTCTGTCTTTCTGTATCCAGTCTGGATCCAGTCTGGATATGCCAGACGAGACAGGGATGTGTGTAGATTATGTCATGTTTATTGATGGAGAGAAGAGGAGGGGGTATAACTCAAGGCAGGTGCTGTAGCAGTGGGAGGTACAGTAGATGTCCTGTTTATTGATGGAGAGAGGAGGAGGGGTGGTATAACTCAAGGCAGGTACTGTAGCAGTGGTAGGTACAGTAGATGTCCTGTTTATTGATGGAGAGAGGAGGGGTGGTATAACTCAAGGCAGGTGCTGTAGCAGTGGGAGGTACAGTAGATGTCCTGTTTATTGATGGAGAGAGGAGGGGTGGTATAACTCAAGGCAGTTGCTGTAGCAGTGGGAGGTACAGTAGATGTCCTGTTTATTGATGGAGAGAGGAGGGGGTATAACTCAAGGCAGGTACCGTAGATTACATCCTGTCTCTTGATGACGTCCTTCTTCAGATGTTTGAGGAAGTTGCTGTCCGTAACGTCGCTCCAGGAGTCTGCTTCTAGCTCTTTCAGGTCTGCCTCAAACTCTCCCATCAGCTGGCTGTCGATCATCTCCGTGCCTAGATGATAAAACACACCGCTCAGATAACGTTCACATGTATTTATCTAGACTGTTACGGTCGTCGTATGTAGTGGACCAAGGCGCAGCGGGTTGAGTGCTCATTTTAAAGTTTATTAGAACACTGAAAAAACAAAACAAGAAAACGAACGAACGCACAGTAATGCAGGCTACACACAGCTATGCAAAAACAACTTCCCACAAAGGGACAGGTGAAAACAGGGCTACCTAAGTATGACTCCCAATCAGCAACAACGATGTACAGCTGTTCCTGATTGAGAGCCATACCAGGGCAACACAAAGAAATACACAACATAGAAAACCATAGAAATACAAAACATAGAACAATAACCAAAAACCCCGGAACACTCTAAACAAACACCCCTCTTACATAAACACATATCCCAACAAACCCCGAGACACTCTAAACAAATACCCCCTGCCACGTCCTGACCAAACTACAATAACAAATAACCCCTATTATTGGTCAGAACGTGACATAGACGTTAGAGTAGACACTATAATACAGACACATTTACAGGACCGATTAGGATTAAGTGCCTTGCTCAGCTCGGGTATTCGAACCAGCGACCTTTCGGTTACTGGCACAACACTAACCGCTAGGCTACCTGCTGGTTACTGGTCCAACACTAACCGCTAGGCTACCTGCTGGTTACTGGCACAACACTAACCGCTAGGCTACCTGCTGGTTACTGGCACAACACTAACCGCTAGGCTACCTGCTGGTTACTGGTCCAACGCTAACCGCTAGGCTACCTGCTGGTTACTGGCACAACGCTAACCGCTAGGCTACCTGCTGGTTACTGGCACAACGCTAACCGCTAGGCTACCTGCTGGTTACTGGTCCAACGCTAACCGCTAGGCTACCTGCTGGTTACTGGTCCAACGCTAACCGCTAGGCTACCTGTCATTTTACCTTCACTGTGGGTAACGTGTGTTTACTATCGACTGTGGGTAATGTGTGTTTACTATCGACTGTGGGTAATGTGTGTTTACTATCGACTGTGGGTAATGTGTGTTTACTATCGACTGTGGGTAATGTGTGTTTACTATCGACTGTGTGATGGTGATTGTGGGTAACGTGTGTGTGTGTGTTTGTGTGTGCGTTTACTATCGACTGTGTGATGGTGACTGTGGGTAATGTGTGTTTACTATCGACTGTGGGTAATGTGTGTTTACTATCGACTGTGGGTAATGTGTGTTTACTATCGACTGTGGGTAATGTGTGTTTACTATTGACTGTGTGATGTTGACTGTGGGTAAAGTGTGTTTACTATCGACTGTGTGATGGTGACTGTGGGTAATGTGTGTTTACTATCGACTGTGGGTAACGTGTGTTTACTATCGACTGTGGGTAACGTGTGTTTACTATCGACTGTGGGTAACGTGTGTTTACTATCGACTGTGGGTAATGTGTGTTTACTATCGACTGTGGGTAATGTGTGTTTACTATCGACTGTGGGTAATGTGTGTTTACTATCGACTGTGGGTAATGTGTGTTTACTATCGACTGTGGGTAATGTGTGTTTACTATCGACTGTGTGATGGTGACTGTGGGTAACGTGTGTGTTTACTATCGACTGTGGATAACGTGTGTTTACTATCGACTGTGTGATGGTGACTGTGGGTAATGTGTGTTTACTATCGACTGTGGGTAATGTGTGTTTACTATCGACTGTGGGTAATGTGTGTTTACTATCGACTGTAGGTAAAGTGTGTTTACTATTGACTGTGTTATGGTGACTGTGGGTAATGTGTGTTTACTATGGACTGTGTGATGGTGACTATGGGTAATGTGTGTTTACTGTGGACTGTGTGATGGTGACTGTGGGTAATGTGTGTTTACTGTGGACTGTGTGATGGTGACTGTGGGTAACGTGTGTTTACTATCGACTGTGTGATGGTGACTGTGGGTAAAGTGTGTTTACCATCGACTGTGTGATGGTGACTGTGGGTAACGTGTGTTTACTATCGACTGTGTGATGGTGACTGTGGGTAAAGTGTGTTTACCATCGACTGTGTGATGGTGACTGTGGGTAACGTGTGTGTGTTTACTATGGTAGTGAACTAAACAGGAAATAGAGTGCCATTTGAGATGCATTTAAAGACACAAAGCATGTCAGTCATTCTATCCAGGTGGTAGTAGCTGTTCACCAGCTGTTTAGGGCTGATAGGGTAGAGAGAGAGAGAGCGAGAGGACAGGTGGAAAGGACGGACACGTGGAGAGGAGAGGACAGACAGGTGGAGAGGAGAGGACAGACAGGTGGAGAGGACGGACAGGACGGACGGACAGAGGTAGAGAGAGTCAGAGAGTAGTAACCTACTAACCTTCATCTGTGAGTGACTCTGTGGATTCATTGACCAGGTTGGTCTTGCACAGAGAGTCAGAAGAATGGGACAGGTACCGCAGACCTTTGATAGGCATGTCATCAAACACCTGGTGACTGGAGAGAGAGAGAGAGAGAGAGAGAGAGAGAGAGAGAGAGAGAGAGAGAGAGAGAGAGAGAGAGAGAGAGAGAGAGAGAGAGAGAGAGAGAGAGAGAGAGAGAGAGAGAGAGAGAGAGAGAGAGAGAGAGAGAGAGAGAGAGAGAGAGAGAGAGAGAGAGAGAGAGAGAGAGAGAGAGAGAGAGAGAGAGAGAGAGAGAGAGAGAGAGAGAGAGAGAGAGAGAGAGAGAGAGAGAGAGAGAGAGAGAGAGAGAGAGAGAGAGAGAGAGAGAGAGAGAGAGAGAGAGAGAGAGAGAGAGAGGAGAGAGAGAGAGAGAGAAATAGGTACCGCAGACCCTTGATAGGTTAGGGTTGGGGTCAGAGTAAGGGTTAGGTGTTAGGGTCAGAGTAAGGGGTAGGGGTTAGGGTCAGAGTAAGGGTGGGGTTAGGTGTTAGGTGTTAGGGTCAGAGTAAGGGCTAGGGGTCAGGGTCAGAGTAAGGGTTAGGGTAGGGGTTAGGGTCAGAGTAAGGGTTAGGGTTAAGGGTCAGGGTTTCTCACCCAGCGATGTTGCATATGGAGATGCTCTTTGACAGGTTGGAGCCATGGAAGGGTATGATGGAGGTGTGTCTTCGGGAGGGAACAACCAATGAGGAGTAGTCTTCTGGAGACAAGATGGCTGACCAGGGCCGCTCCCGCGATGCACCCGCTGTGATGTCATAAGAGAGGGCCAGCGTTAAGAGAGGAATGTGGTTGGTTGGTATTGAGTTACATCCCACATGGCACCCTAATCCTTACATAGTGCACTAATGTTGACCAAAGCCCTGTAGGAATCTATAGGGAACAGAGGACCTGTAGGACTGTATAGGGAACAGTTGACCTGTAGGACTCTATAGGGAACAGATGACCTGTAGGACTCCATAGAGAACAGATGACCTGCAGTCCTGTAGGACTCTATAGGGAACAGTTGACCTGTAGGACTCTATAGGGAACAGATGATCTGTAGGACTCTATAGGGAACAGATGACCTGTAGGACTCTATAGGGAACAGATGGCCTGTAGGACTCTATAGGGAACAGATGATCTGTAGGACTCTATAGGGAACAGATGACCTGTAGGACTCTATAGGGAACAGATGACCTGTAGGACTCTATAGGGAACAGATGACCTGTAGGACTCTATAGGGAACAGATGACCTGTAGGACTCTATAGGGAACAGATGACCTGTAGGACTCTATAGGGAACAGATGACCTGTAGGACTCTATAGGGAACAGATGACCTGTAGGACTCTATAGGGAACAGATGACCTGTAGGACTCTATGGGGAACAGAGGACCTGTAGGACTCTATAGGGAACAGAGGACCTGTAGGACTCTATAGGGAACAGATGACCTGTAGGACTCTATAGGGAACAGATTACATACTGTGATGGTTATTACCAACAGATCTGGGACCAGGACAGGGCTGTGATGGTTAACACCAACAGATCTGGGACCAGGACAGGGCTGTTTTGAGTATATTTAAGATGGACTTACGGTTTAACCCTCGTTTTGTTCTCCGGGTGACAACAGGAACGGCGGCTGAATCTGGAACTGCAAACTGCTGTCTGGGCGTCTAGGGGGGGAAAACAATCCAGGACATCAGTAGTGTAAATAAATTCATGACCTTGGTGTTCTCTAGGCTATTCATTTTATAGGTTGACAAAATGGGCTGAAAATTGTTTTAAATGCTGTTCTTTCCTTACCTTCATCTTCACCTTGGCACAGACAGGCAGGCTTTCTCTACAACCCTTATGAACATGTGCATTGCAATCTGAAAAATACAAAATAAAATGCAACTTTAAATCTTAAAGTAAGAATTTTATCAGAATAATCTTCCAGGGGGGTTCTTTACATGTGTTATGAACTGTGGCAGGAGAGTTGGACTGGCTACAGAACCAGGGAGTTGGACTGGTCTACAGAACCAGAGAGTTGGACTGGTCTACAGAACCAGAGAATTGGACTGGGCTACAGAACCAGAGAGTTGGACTGGTCTACAGAACCAGAGAATTGGACTGGTCTACAGAACCAGGGAGTTGGACTGGTCTACAGAACCAGAGAGTTGGACTGGTCTACAGAACCAGGGAGTTGGACTGGTCTACAGAACCAGAGAATTGGACTGGTCTACAGAACCAGAGAGTTGGACTGGTCTACAGAACCAGAGAGTTGGACTGGTCTACAGAGCCAGAGAGTTGGACTGGTCTACAGAGCCAGAGAGTTGGACTGGTCTACAGAACCAGGGAGTTGGACTGGTCTACAGAACCAGGGAGTTGGACTGGTCTACAGAACCAGAGAGCTGGACTGGGCTACAGAACCAGGGAGTTGGACTGGGCTACAGAACCAGGGAGCTGGACTGGCTACAGAACCAGGGAGTAGGACTGGGCTACAGAACCAGGGAGTTGGACTGGTCTACAGAACCAGAGAGTTGGACTGGTCTACAGAACCAGGGAGTTGGACTGGGCTACAGAACCAGGGAGTAGGACTGGGCTACAGAACCAGGGAGTAGGACTGGGCTACAGAACCAGAGAATTGGACTGGTCTACAGAACCAGAGAGTTGGACTGGTCTACAGAACCAGAGAGCTGGACTGGGCTACAGAACCAGGGAGTTGGACTGGGCTACAGAACCAGGGAGTTGGACTGGGCTACAGAACCAGAGAGTTGGACTGGGCTACAGAACCAGAGAGTTGGACTGATCTACAGAACCAGAGAGTTGGACTGGTCTACAGAACCAGAGATTTGTCTGGAGAAAATTATATCAAATTTCAATCTCCAATTATACTTTATTCATTCTAAAAACCGACAATAATGTTTTTATAGTTTTAAAATAAATATGTAGTTGTTTCTTTGTTCAAGCCCTCTCTGACTTTGAACTCTGTCAGATTAGTCTTAAATCCTAAATGAATCAGGGATGAGCAGGGACAGCTATACCATAAGGACCCCTTCTTCATGTCCTCATTTATATGTAGTACAACGACCACTCGTGGTCTGGAAAGTTCTCTACTTTTAATAGATGATAAACAAAAAAAATATTGAAATCACTGTTGTCACAACCATGAACTGTCAACTCCATCTCCCTGACAGAATATTCATTTTGGTTTAAATATGTTTATTTTGATTAGGTTTTAGAGTCATAAAGCAACTGAAGGAAAACTAAATTGCTACCTCCGTAAAACATAGACAACAATCTGACTGAGTTTAACGTCAACTCCGTAAGTCATCCGAATACATAGACACTCTGGCTTTACTCAAAGTCAGTGGCATGTCGTTTAGTAAAGGCTGAAAAAAGCAAGGGGCCTAAACAGCTATACTGGGTCACTTCCCTGTGGCTCAGTTGGTAGAGCATGGTGTTTGCAACGCCAGCATGGTGTGTGCAACGCCAGGGTTGTGGGTTTGATTCCCACGGGGGCCAGTACAAAAGAAAAATATAAAAAATTACAAAAAAACAAAAAAATTGCATGAAATGAAATGTATGCACTCACTACTGTAAATCGCTCTGGATAAGAGCGTCTGCTAAAATGACTAAAATGTAAAAAAAAAAAATGTAAATTGTATTCCCGATTCTACCTGGATTATGTTGGAGAGATTTCCATTAAAGAACACCCTCTGTGTTCTGTTAGACAAGTAACTCTTTGTCCACATTATAGCAGGGGGTGTAAAGCCATTATAGCAGGGGGTGTGAAGCCATTATAGCAGGGGGTGTAAAGCCATTATAGCAGGGGGTGTAAAGCCATTATAGCAGGGGGTGTAAAGCCATTATAGCAGGGGGTGTGAAGCCATTATAGCAGGGGGTGTAAAGCCATAACACATACGTTTCTCCAGCAGCAGACTGCGATCGATAATGTCAAAAGCTGCACTGGAGCACTAACTTTACAGAATTCAAATGTACAATTCTTGTCTTTTAATAATTTGTTCCGATATACTTGGAGGTGTAGCGTCAGCGTTTGTTGCTGGCATGTCATCCTTTAGTTTTCTTATTTTGCCAATTATCATTAAAGTCATAAAAGTCAATAGTCATTAAAGTAGTTGGCAATATCAGATTCTTTCTTTTCATTTAAGGTGCCCCAAAGCTTTTTACTATCATTCTAAATATAATTTATCTTTGTTTCAAAGTATAGTTTATTTTTATTTTTATTTAGTTTAGTCACATGATTTCTTCATTTGCAGTACGTTTGCCAGTCAGTTGTGCAGCCAGACTTATTTGCCATTCCTTTAACCTCGTCCCTCTCAACCATACAATTTTTCAATTCCTCATCAATCCAAGGGGATTTAACAGTTTTTACAGTCATTTTCTTAATGGGTGTCTGTGCTTATTAGTAACTGGAATAAGCAATTTCATAAATGTGTCAAGCGCAGCGTCTGGTTGCTCCTCATTACTCACCAACAAATATTATTTGCATCGTCAACATATGAATCACTACGAAACTTCTTGTATGACCTCTTATACACCATATTAGGCCCAGCCTTTGGAACTTTGGTTTTCCTACATATGGCTACTATATTGTGATCACTACATCCTATGGATTTGGATACTGCTTTAAAGCAAATTTCTGCAGCATTAGTAAAGATGTGATCAATACATGTTGATGATTTCATTCCTGTGCCGTTTGTAAATACCCTGGTAGGTTGATTGATAACCTGAACCAGGTTCCAGGCACTAGTTACAGTTTGACGTTTTTTCCTGAGTGGTCAGCCTGATGAAAACCAATCAATATTTAAATCACCCAGAAAATATACTTCTCTGTTGATATCACATACATTATCAAGCATTTCACAGACATTATCCAGATACTGACTGTTAACAGTTGGTGGTCTATAGCAGCTTCCCACCAGAATGGGCTTTTAGGTGAGGCAGATGGACCTGTAGCCATATTACTTCAACAGTATTTAACATGAGATCCTCTCTAATCTTTACAGGAATGTGGTTCTGAACATAAAACAGCAACACCTCCGCCATTGGTATTTCTGTCTTTTCAGGTCAACATGACTAAACACAGTAACAGTATGTTGTGTAACCACTCAAAGAGGAAGTTAGAAGGTCATTGATCCGTTGCTTCACAGTTACCTCTTTCTTAGTGTAAATCCCAAATAGCACCCTATTCCCTACATAGTGCGTTATAAAGTAGTGTGTAGTGTAACTATAGTAGTATGTAGAGAATACAGTGCCATTTGGGACCAACATCTGTTTTCTGAGGCTGTTCCAGGACTTGTGCAATAAAGGACATCCTCTTTAGCAGACAGATACAGGGTATGGTAGTACTGTCCACTGTAACAGATACAGGGTATGGTAGTACTGTCCACTGTAACAGATACAGGGTATGGTAGTACTGTCCACTGTAACAGATACAGGGTATGGTAGTACTGTCCACTGTAACAGATACAGGGTATGGTAGTACTGTCCACTGTAACAGATACAGGGTATGGTAGTACTGTCCACTGTAACAGATACAGGGTATGGTAGTACTGTCCACTGTAAAACAATAGTATAGCGTATACACCTAACACAGGGTGACCCCTCAGAGTTCAATAGGATAGTATAGTATAGTGCAGGACTCCGTTGTCCTGAGTCTGCACAACCCTGCCAGGACCTAGGATCAAGGGACACACTAAAGTGTTTTAGTATTATATTTCTTGACACAATGATGAAAATAATCATGGCCTCTAAACCTTCAAGCTGCATACTGGACCCTATTCCAACTAAACTACTGAAAGAGCTGCTTCCTGTGCTTGGCCCTCCTATGTTGAACATAATAAACGGCTCTCTATCCACGGGATGTGTACCAAGCTCACTAAAAGTGGCAGTAATAAAGCCTCTCTTGAAAAAGACAAATCTTGACCCAGAAATTTTAAAAAACTAATCGGCCTATATCGAATCTTCCATTCCTCTCAAAAATTGTAGAAAAAGCTGTTGCGCAGCAACTCACTGCCTTCCTGAAGACAAACAATGTACACGAAACGCTTCAGTCTGGTTTTAGACCCCATCATAGCACTGGGACTGTACTTGTGAAGGTGGTAAATGACCTTTTAATGACGTCAGACCGAGGCTCTGCATCTGTCCTCGTGCTACTAGATCTTAGTGCTGCTTTTGATACCATCGATCACCACATTCTTTTGGAGAGATTGGAAACCCAAATTGGTCTAAATGGACAAGTTCTGGCCTGGTTTAGGTCTTATCTGTCGGAAAGATATCAGTTTGTCTCTGTGAATGGTTTGTCCTCTGACAAATCAACTGTAAATTTCGGTGTTCCTCAAGGTTCCGTTTTAGGACCACTATTGTTTTCACTATATATTTTACCTCTTGGGGATGTCATTCGAAAACATAATGTTAAATTTCACTGCTATGCAGATGACACACAGCTGTACATGTCAATGAAACATGGTGAAGCCCCAAAATTGCCCTCGCTGGAAGCCTGTGTTTCAGACATAAGGAAGTGGATGGCTGCAAACTTTCAAATACACATGGTTAGCAGATGTTATTGGTCACATGGTTGGCAGATGTTATTGGTCCATACACATTGTTAGCAGATGTTATTGGTCACATGGTTAGCAGATGTTATTGGTCACATGGTTAGCAGATGTTACTGGTCACATGATTAGCAGATGTTATTGGTCACATGGTTAGCAGATGTTATTGGTCACATGGTTAGCAGATGTTATTGGTCACATGGTCAGCAGATGTTATTGGTCACATGGTCAGCAGATGTTATTGGTCACATGGTTAGCAGATGGTATTGGTCCATACACATGGTTAGCAGATGTTATTGGTCACATGGTTAGCAGATGTTATTGGTCACATGGTTAGCAGATGTTATTGGTCCATTCACATGGTCAGCAGATGTTATTGGTCACATGGTTAGCAGATGGTATTGGTCCATACACATGGTTAGCAGATGTTATTGGTCACATGGTTAGCAGATGTTATTGGTCCATACACATGGTTAGCAGATGTTATTGGTCACATGGTTAGCAGATGTTATTGGTCCATTCACATGGTTAGCAGATGTTATTGCGAGAGTTGCGAAATGCTTGTGCTTCTAGTTCCGACAGTGTAGCAATATCTAACAGGTAAAATATATTTTATTTATTTATATATATTTTTTTACTCCTTTTTCTCCCCAATTTCTTGGTTTCCAATTGGTAGTTACAGTTTTGTCCCATCGCTGCAACTCCCGTACGGACTCGGGAGAGGCGAAGGTCGAGAGCCATGCGTCCTCCGAAACACAACCCAACCAAGCCGCACTGCTTCTTGACACAACGCCCACTTAAACCAGGAAGCCAGTCGCACCAACGTGTCGGAGGAAACACTGTACACCTGGCGACCGTGTCAGCGTGCACTGCACCCGGCCCGCCTGAAGAGTTGCAAGTGCGCGATTGGACAAGGACATCCCTGCCGGTCAAACCCTCCCCTAACCCGGATGACACTGGGCCAGTTGTGGCCGGCTGCGACAGAGCCTGGACTCGAACCCAGAATCTCTGGTGGCACCACTAGCGCTGTGATGCAATGCCTTAGACCACTGCGCCACTCGGGAGGCCAACAAGTAATATCTAACAACTCCACAACAAATACCTAATGGGAAAAGGAATGGAATAAGAATATATAAATATATGGATGAGCAATGACAGAGCGGCATATACTAAGATACAGTAGAGTGTAATTGAATACAGTATATACATATGAGATGAGCAATGCAAAATATGTAAACATTATTAAAGTGACTAGTGTTCTATTTATTAAAGTGGCCAGTGATTTCAAGTCTGTATGTCGGCTGCAGCCTCTCTGTGCTAGTGGTGGCTGTTTAACAGTCTGATGGCCTTGAGATTGAAAAATAGCTTCAGTCTCAGCTTTGATGCACCTGTACTGAGCTCGCTTTCTGGATGGTAGTGGGGTGAACAGGCAGTGACTCAGGTGGTTATTGTCCTTGATGGTCTTTTTTGGCCTTCCTGTGACATCGGGTGCTGTAGGTGTCCTAAAGGGCTGATAGTTTGCCCCCGGTGATGCGTTGTGCAGACCTCACTACCCTCTGGAGAGCCTTGCGGTTGTGGGCGTTGCAGTTGCTGTTCCAGGCTGTGATACAGCCCGACAGGATGCTCTCGATTGTGCGTGTGTAAAAGTTTGGGAGGGTTTTAGGTGACAAGCCAAATTTCTTCAGCCTCCTGAGATTGAAGAGGCGCTGTTGCACCTTCTTACCCACACTGTCTGAGTGGATGGACCATTTCAGATTGTCAGTGATGTGTACGCAGAGGAACTTAAAAGGTTCCACCTTCTCCACTGCCGTCCCATCGATGTGGATAGGGCGGTGTTCCCTCTGCTATTTCCTGAAGTCCACGATCATCTCCTTTTGTTTTGTTGACATTGAGTGTGAGGTTATTTTCCTGACACCACACTCCGAGGGCCCTCACCTCCTCCCTGTAGGCCGTCTCGTCGTTGTTGGTAATCAAGCCTACCACTGTTGTGTCGTCTGCAACTTTGATTATTGTGTTGGAGGCGTACATGGCCACGCAGTCACGGTGAACAAGGAGTACAGGAGGGGGCTGAGCACACACCCTTGTGGGGCCCCCAGTGTTGAGGATCAGCGAAGTGAAGATGTTGTTTCCTACCTTCACCACCTGGGGGCGGCCCTTCAGGAAATTCTTGACCCAGTTGCACAGGGCGGGGTTGAGACCCAGGGCCTCCAGCTTAATGATGAGCTTGAAGGGTACTATGGTGGTAAATGCTGAGCTGTAGTTAATGAACAGCATTCTTACATAGGTATATCTCGTTTCCAGATGGGATAGGGCAGTTTGCAGTGTGATGGCGATTGCATCGTCTGTGGACCTGTGGGGGTGGTAAGCAAATAGAAGTGGGTGGAGGTGGTATGAGGTAGGGTGGAGGTGGTATGACCCTTGACTAGTCTCTAAATCTCTTCATGATGACAGAAGTGAGTGCTATGGGGCAATAGTCATTTCATTCAGTTACCTTTGCCTTTTTGGGTACAGAAACAATGGTGGCCATCATGAAGCATGTCGGGACAGCAAACTGGGATAAGGATAAATTGATTTTAGTCCGTAAACACACACCAGCCAGCTGGTCTGCGCATGCTCTGAGGACGTGGCTAGGGATGCCGTCTGGGCCTGTGGCTAGGGATGCCGTCTGGGCCTGTGGCTAGGGATGCCGTCTGGGCCTGTGGCTAGGGATGCCGTCTGGGCCTGTGGCTAGGGATGCCGTCTGGGCCTGCAGCCTTGCGGGGGTTAACACGTTTAAATGTCTTACTCACATCGGCTGCGGAGAAGGAGATTCCACAGTCTTTGGTAGCGGGCCGCATTGGTGGCACTGTTATATCCTCAAAGTGGGAAAAGAAGTCCGTGACGAGGCTGGTTTTCTTTTTGTAGTCTGTAATTGTCTGTAGACCCTGCCACATACGTCTCGTGTCTGAGCCGTTGAATTGCGACTCCACTTTATCGACATTTGGATGGTTTGATTTAATTAAAAACATTTAACCTTTATCTAGGCAAGTCAGTTAAGAACAAATTCTCATTTACAATGACGGTCTACCCCGGCCAAACCCGGACGACGCTGGGCCAATTGTGCACCGCCCTATGGTGTTATTCTCTGAGGCTACCCGGGACATATCCCAGTCCCCGTGATCAAAACAATCTTGAAACGTGGATTCCGATTGGTCAGACCGGCGTTAAATAGTCTTTAGCATGGGTACTTCCTGTTTAAGTTTCTGCCTATAGGAATGGAGGAGCAAAATAGAGACGTGGTCAGATTTGACGAAAGGAGGGCGGGGGAGGGCCTTGTAAGCATCGCGGAAGTTAGAGTAGCAGTGATCCAGTGTAGTGCTATAGTCAGTATGCTGATAGAATTTAGGTAGCCTTGTTCTCAAATGTTCTTTGTTAAAATCCCCAGCGACAATAAATTCAGACTCAGGATATATGGTTTCCAGTTTGCATAAAGTCCATTGAAGTTCCTTGAGGGCCGTCGTGGTATCGGCTTGGGGGGGAATATACATGGCTGTGACAATAACCAAAGATAATTATCTTGGGAGATAATATGGTCGGCATTTGATTGTGAGGAATTCTATGTCAGGTGAACAAAAAGACTTGAGTTCCTGTTGTTACAATTACACCATGAGTCGATAATCATGCAACATACACCTCCGCCAATCTCCTTCCCAGAGAGATGTTTATTTCTGTCGGCGCGACACACTGAGAAAGCAGGTAGTTGTACCGACTCCGACAGCATATCCCGAGAGAGCCATGGTTCCGTGAAACAGAGTATATTACAATCCCTGATGTCTCTCTGGAAATCAACTCTTGCCCTGATTTCGTCTACCTTGTTATCTGGGGACTGGACATTAGCGAGTAATATACTCGGGAGCGGTGTGTGGTGTGTGCGCCTCCGAAGTCTGACCAGAAGACTGCTCTGTCTTCCTCTTCTCTGGCGGCGTTGTTTTGGATCGGCCTCTGGAATCAGTTAAATTGCCCTGAGTGGTGCGGACAAAGGATCCGCTTCGGGAAAGACGTATTCCTGGTCGTAAGTTGACGTTTCTCTGATATCCAATAGTTCTTCCCTGCTGTATGTAATAAAACTTGAGACTTTTTGGGCTAACAATGTAGGAAATAATACATTTAAAAAAAAAACGAAATAGTGAAAAGTTTCCTAAGGATTAGAAGCAAGGCAGCCCTCTCTGTCGGCGCCATCTTGAGCGATATGCTGTGTATGTACTGTACTAGAGTTGTATTGACTGATGCTGTCTTACTGGTGCAGAAAAAGGCATCCTTAGTGTTGATGCTTTTGCTGCATTGGTGGCAGGAGGAGGATTGTGTCTGGGAGGAGACCACGCTGAAGTGATGTCCGTTCAGTGTACATCTCTCTCTGGCCTTCGCCTCTCTCCTCTCGTCTTTGTCTCGACTCTTCTCTCCGTCCTTTTCCTGCAGGTGGAAGAACGGCGATTAGGAATAGAAACAGAATGAGGTCAGACAGTACAGCTACCCTCTCTCTCTGTTCCTCCTTTCCCTGCCTAGAAACAGAATGAGGTCAGACAGTACAGCTACCCTCTCTCTCTCTGTTCCTCCTTTCCCTGCCTAGAAACAGAATGAGGTCAGACAGTACAGCTACCCTCTCTCTCTCCGTTCCTCCTTTCCCTGCCTAGAAACAGAATGAGGTCAGTGTTGCTGCTAGGTTAATGACATGGTGGTGACCTGCTTCAGTCTATACAGTGTTGCAGCTGCTAGTTAATGACATGGTGGTGACCTGCTTCAGTCTATACAGTGTTGGTGCTAAGTTAATGACATGGTGACCTGCTTCAGTCTAAACAGTGTTGCTGCTAGGTTAATGACATGGTGGTGACCTGCTTCAGTCTATACAGTGTTGCTGCTAGGTTAATGACATGGTGGTGACCTGCTTCAGTCTATACAGTGTTGCTGCTAGGTTAATGACAGTGGTGACCTGCTTCAGTCTATACAGTGTTGCTGCTAGGTAAGACACTACTGACCGCTACTGACCACTACTGACCACTACTGACCACTACAGACCACTACAGACCACTACAGACCACTACTGACTACTACTGACCACTACTGACTACTACTGACTACTACTGACTACTACTGACTACTACTGACCACTACTGACTACTACTGACTACTACTGACCACTACTGACTACTACAGACCACTACTGACTACTACTGACCACTAAAGACCACTACTGACCACTACAGACCACTACAGACCACTACAGACCACTACTGACCACTACAGCCCACTACAGCCCACTACTGACCACTACAGACCACTACAGACCACTACTGACCACTGCTGACCAGGGGCTGTTCCTCTGTATGGTTTCTAGCCCTGATATAGACCACTACTGACCACTACAGACCACTACTGGCCACTACAGACCACTACAGACCACTACTGACCACTACTGACCACTACTGACCACTACAGACCACTACTGACCACTGCAAACCACTACTGACCACTACAGACCACTACAGACCACCACTGACCACTACAGACCACCACTGACCACTACAGACCACTACTGACCACTACAGACCACTACTGACCACTACTGACCGCTACTGACCGCTACTGACCGCTACTGACCACTACTGACAAGGAGCTGTTCCTCTGTATGGTTACTAGTCCTGATATAGACCACTACAGACCACTACTGACCACTACAGACCACCACTGACCACTACAGACCACTACTGACCACTACTGACCACGACTGACCACGACATACCACTACTGACCACTACAGACCACTACATGCCACTACTGACCACTACTGACCACTACTGACCACTACTTACCACTACTGACCACTACTGACCACTACTGACAAGGAGCTGTTCCTCTGTATGGTTACTAGTCCTGATATAGACCACTACAGACCACTACTGACCACTACTGACCACTACAGACCACTACTGACCACTACAGGCCACTACTGACCCCTACTGACCACTACTGACCACTACAGACCACTACTGACCACTACTGACTACTACTGACCACTACAGACCACTACTGACCACTACTGACCACTACTGACCACCACAGACCACCACAGACCACTACAGACCACTACAGACCACTACTAACCACTACTGACCACTACTGACCACTACAGACCACTACAGACCACTACTGACCAGGAGCTGTTCCTCTACATGGTTACTAGTCCTGATATAGACCACTACTGACTACTACAGACCACTACTGACCACTACAGACCACTACAGACCACTACTGACCACTACAGACCACTACAGACCACTACTGACCAGGAGCTGTTCCTCTGTATGGTTACTAGTCCTGATATAGACCACTACAGACCACTACAGACCACTACAGACCGCTACTGACCACTACTGACCACCACAGACCACTACAGACCACCACAGACCACTACAGAACACTACAGACAGCTACTGACCACTACTGACCACTACAGACCGCTACTGACCACTACTGACCACTACTGACCACTACTGACCAGGAGCTGTTCCTCTGTATGGTTACTAGCCCTGATATAGACCACTACAGACCACTACTGACCACTACTGACCACTACAGACCACTATTGACCACTACTGACCACTACTGACCACCACAGACCACTACAGACCACTACAGACCACTACTGACCACTACTGACCAGGAGCTATTCCTCTGTATGGTTACTAGCCCTGATATAGACCACTACTGACCACTACAGACCACTACTGACCGCCTACTGACCACTACAGACCACTACAGACCACTACAGACCAGGAGCTGTCCCTCTGTATGGTTACTAGCCCTGATATAGACCACAACTGACCACTACTGACCACTACAGACCACTACTGACCACTACTGACCACTACAGACCACTACTGACCACTACAGTCCCTCTGTATGGTTACTAGCCCTGATATAGACCACTACAGACCACTACTGACCACTACTGACCACTACTGACCACGACATACCACTACTGACCACTACAGACCACTACAGACCACTACATGCCACTACTGACAACTACTGACCACTACAGACCGCTACTGACCACTACTTACCACTACTGACCACTACAGACCAGGAGCTGTTCCTCTGTATGGTTACTAGTCCTGATATAGACCACTACTGACTACTACAGACCACTACTGACCACTACAGACCACTACAGACCACTACAGACCACTACTGACCACTACAGACCACTACAGACCACTACTGACCAGGAGCTGTTCCTCTGTATGGTTACTAGTCCTGATATAGACCACTACTGACCACTACAGACCACTACAGACCGCTACTGACCACTACTGACCACCACAGACCACTACAGACAACCACTGACCACTACAGACCACTACTGACCACTACTGACCACTACTGACCACCACGGACCACCACAGACCACTACAGACCACTACAGACCACTACAGACCACTACTAACCACTACTGACCACTACTGACCACTACAGACCACTACAGACCACTACTGACCAGGAGCTGTTCCTCTACATGGTTACTAGTCCTGATATAGACCACTACTGACTACTACAGACCACTACTGACCACTACAGACCACTACAGACCACTACTGACCACTACAGACCACTACAGACCACTACTGACCAGGAGCTGTTCCTCTGTATGGTTACTAGTCCTGATATAGACCACTACAGACCACTACAGACCACTACAGACCGCTACTGACCACTACTGACCACCACAGACCACTACAGACCACCACAGACCACTACAGAACACTACAGACAGCTACTGACCACTACTGACCACTACAGACCGCTACTGACCACTACTGACCACTACTGACCACTACTGACCAGGAGCTGTTCCTCTGTATGGTTACTAGCCCTGATATAGACCACTACAGACCACTACTGACCACTACTGACCACTACAGACCACTATTGACCACTACTGACCACTACTGACCACCACAGACCACTACAGACCACTACAGACCACTACTGACCACTACTGACCAGGAGCTATTCCTCTGTATGGTTACTAGCCCTGATATAGACCACTACTGACCACTACAGACCACTACTGACCGCCTACTGACCACTACAGACCACTACAGACCACTACAGACCAGGAGCTGTCCCTCTGTATGGTTACTAGCCCTGATATAGACCACAACTGACCACTACTGACCACTACAGACCACTACTGACCACTACTGACCACTACAGACCACTACTGACCACTACAGTCCCTCTGTATGGTTACTAGCCCTGATATAGACCACTACAGACCACTACTGACCACTACTGACCACTACTGACCACGACATACCACTACTGACCACTACAGACCACTACAGACCACTACATGCCACTACTGACCACTACTGACCACTACAGACCGCTACTGACCACTACTTACCACTACTGACCACTACAGACCAGGAGCTGTTCCTCTGTATGGTTACTAGTCCTGATATAGACCACTACTGACTACTACAGACCACTACTGACCACTACAGACCACTACAGACCACTACAGACCACTACTGACCACTACAGACCACTACAGACCACTACTGACCAGGAGCTGTTCCTCTGTATGGTTACTAGTCCTGATATAGACCACTACTGACCACTACAGACCACTACAGACCGCTACTGACGACTACTGACCACCACAGACCACTACAGACAACCACTGACCACTACAGACCACTACAGACCACTACAGACAGCTACTGACCACCACTGACCACTACAGACCGCTACTGACCACTACTGACCACTACTGACCACTACTGACCACTACTGACCACTACAGACCACTACTGACCAGGAGCTGTTCCTCTGTATGGTTACTAGCCCTGATATAGACCACTACTGACCACTACTGACCACTATAGACCACTACTGACCGCCTACTGACCACTACAGACCACTACAGACCACTACAGACCAGGAGCTGTCCCTCTGTATGGTTACTAGCCCTGATATAGACCACAACTGACCACTACTGACCACTACTGACCACTACTGACCACTACAGACCACTACTGACCACTACAGTCCCTCTGTATGGTTACTAGCCCTGATATAGACCACTACAGACCACTACTGACCACTACTGACCACTACTGACCACCACAGACCACCACAGACCACTACAGACCACTACAGACCACTACAGACCACTACTGACCACTACTAACCACTACTGACCACTACTGACCACTACAGACCACTACTGACCACTACAGACCACTACTGACCAGGAGCTGTTCCTCTACATGGTTACTAGCCCTGATATAATCTGACGTCTGCGTTGACCGTGCAGCGTTTACAGTCCTACGTCCTCTGCAGAAGTCAGGGCCTTTTCATACATCCTGAGCTTCGCAGAGCAGCGCAGAGCTGTTGTGAAGGAAGTTGTCAAGGAAGTGAATTTGTGTTTACACAAGACCTCCCGCCCCCACCTACCCCGTCGACCAATCATGTCAATGTGGATGCCATAGGAAGCCGTCCACGTTCGTTACACAATGTAACAGTATTGCATCCCCTCCTTACAGCACCTCCCCGACCACACGTTGGCATCTAGCCCTTCACGCTGCATTTCCCCTTTATTTAGATTCAGAACGTTGCAAGCAGCGGAAATAGCAACAACAACAAAAAACTCTCTCCTAATACAGAATAACAACTTTGTCATCTCAATTTTTCACAGAAAATCATGTTTCAAACAACGACTTCTAGTAGCTGTTAGTCAAAAACAGAGCAGCCAATAACATGGGAAATCCTCTGAGAAAACCTGCTCTTTAAACAACGCAGAGGCCAGAGGCATTTTGATTTCTTATTAATAAACACGAGATCAAAAATAGAGAAACAGCTGAAAACAGGCTGAATTAATAACAGGATATATTTTACACCTAGTGGAAATGGAGATGCTAACTGGACCAGAATCACACTGTTAATTCCTACCCCTATCCTCTACCCCTGTACCTACCCCTGTCCTCTACCCCTGTCCTCCTGCTGTATCTACCCCTGTCCTCTACCCCTGTCCTCCTGCTGTATCTAACCCTGTCCTACTGTACCTACCCCTGTCCTCTACCCCTGTCCTCCTGCTGTATCTACCCCTGTCCTACTGTACCTACCCCTGTCATCTACCCCAGTCCTTCTACTTTATCTACCCCTGTCCTCCTACTGTACCTACCTCTAGTCCTCGCCGACACTTTAACTTCATGGAGAGGCCTCGGACATCAAAGAACCTTCGATGCAACATCTCTGTTACTTTCAGTGAGTGTGAGCCCCAGACAGGCTGATATCTAGCCTTCCAACGCTACGACCATCTAAACCACAGCCTCCACGGACTGAACACCACAGCACCACAGCCTCCACTGACTGAACACCACAGCACCACAGCACTTCACAACACCAGTTCCTATCAGAGTAGGGAGAGAGACAGAGAGCACCAGGAAGTGGTGTAACAGTGTACAGGGGGTGACCAGTTCCTATCAGAGTAGGGAGAGAGACAGTGAGCACCAGGAAGTGGTGCAACAGTGTACAGGAAGTGGTGCTGTTTCTGACTTAACCCCCATCTCCAGTGGTAAGAGACAGGTATTCATAGAATGACATAGAACTCTGGCGGTCTACCTTAGCTGCTGGTCTTGGCTGAGGTCCGTCTTAGCTGCTGGTCTTGGCTGAGGTCCGTCTTAGCTGCTGGTCGTGGCTGAGGTCTGTCTTAGCTGCTGGTCGTGGCTGAGGTCTGTCTTAGCTGCTGGTCGTGGCTGAGGTCTACCTTAGCTGCTGGTCGTGGCTGAGGTCTGTCTTAGCTGCTGGTCGTGGCTGAGGTCTGTCTTAGCTGCTGGTCTTGGCTGAGGTCCGTCTTAGCTGCTGGTCTTGGCTGAGGTCTGTCTTAGCTGCTGGTCGTGGCTGAGGTCTGTCTTAGCTGCTGGTCGTGGCTGAGGTCTACCTTAGCTGCTGGTCGTGGCTGAGGTCTGTCTTAGCTGCTGGTCGTGGCTGAGGTCCGTCTTAGCTGCTGGTCTTGGCTGAGGTCCGTCTTAGCTGCTGGTCTTGGCTGAGGTCTGTCTTAGCTGCTGGTCGTGGCTGAGGTCTACCTTAGCTGCTGGTCGTGGCTGAGGTCTACCTTAGCTGCTGGTCGTGGCTGAGGTCTGTCTTAGCTGCTGGTCGTGGCTGAGGTCTGTCTTAGCTGCTGGTCGTGGCTGAGGTCTACCTTAGATGCTGGTCGTGGCTGAGGTCTGTCTTAGCTGCTGGTCGTGGCTGAGGTCCGTCTTTAAAGCTATTGGCCCTTTAAAGTGACTGGCTAGCTGCAGTGGTGACAGAGAGAGAGAGAGAGCTGGAGTCCGTAGGGAGAGTGTCCTCTTCCTGTTCTACTTCTCTTACCGCTCAGCGCTGCTGCTACTAATACTACTCTGTGTCTCTGGTATCGATCTCACATCTCTTCACTTCTCTCTGGCTCTCTGCAACACCACCACACCACTCACTGTAACATTAGCACGACGTCATCAACTGAGTCAGATCAAATTAGGGTCATGTCACGGTGAAACGTGAAAACAGACCTCTTTGGTGTAACACCACCAAATCTCTTAATAATAATAATAATATACCAAAGTGATTAAAAACCCATTTATAACAATGGGTCAATTTATAACCTTCACCGAAGTTTTTCAGAGTTGAAATATGTTTATTTGTGAAAACAGATTGGGGTTCCTCTGAAACGCGATCTGAACAGGGACAGTGAAAACAGATTGGGGTTCCTCTGAAACGCGATCTGAACAGGGACAGTGAAAACAGATTGGGGTTCCTCTGAAACGCGATCTGAACAGGGACAGTGAAAACAGATTGGGGTTCCTCTGAAACGCGATCTGAACAGGGACAGTGAAAACAGATTGGGGTTCCTCTGAAACGCGATCTGAACAGGGACAGTGAAAACAGATTGGGGTTCCTCTGAAACACGATCTGAACAGGGACAGTGAAAACAGATTGGGGTTCCTCTGAAACACGATCTGAACAGGGACAGTGAAAACAGATTGGGGTTCCTCTGAAACACGATCTGAACAGGGACAGTGAAAACAGATTGGGGTTCCTCTGAAACGCGATCTGAACAGGGACAGTGAAAACAGATTGGGGTTCCTCTGAAACACGATCTGAACAGGGACAGTGAAAACAGATTGGGGTTCCTCTGAAACGCGATCTGAACAGGGACAGTGAAAACAGATTGGGGTTCCTCTGAAACGCGATCTGAACAGGGACAGTGAAAACAGATTGGGGTTCCTCTGAAACGCGATCTGAACAGGGACAGTGAAAACAGATTGGGGTTCCTCTGAAACGCGATCTGAACAGGGACAGTGAAAACAGATTGGGGTTCCTCTGAAACACGATCTGAACAGGGACAGTGAAAACAGATTGGGGTTCCTCTGAAACACGATCTGAACAGGGACAGTGAAAACAGATTGGGGTTCCTCTGAAACACGATCTGAACAGGGACAGTGAAAACAGATTGGGGTTCCTCTGAAACGCGATCTGAACAGGGACAGTGAAAACAGATTGGGGTTCCTCTGAAACACGATCTGAACAGGGACAGTGAAAACAGATTGGGGTTCCTCTGAAACGCGATCTGAACAGGGACAGTGAAAATGGGAAGAAGTCAAGTACAGATGTCGTATCTTCATTTGAGACAGTTTCACACAACAGCAAAAATAATCCTGCAGCAACAGGAAATGTGAATTGTTATGTGGATTATAATTAATGGAGAAAACAAATTGTAGGGGTTGATACATATTTTGTTAGGGAAAATCGAGTCTGAAATGGGAAATTACAAACTTTTTAAACCTACAATACACACAGGAAAATTCCAGCAACAACAGGATGATTAAGATATGACTTCTGTATTCCAGCAGAGGACTGCAAACAGCTTGGGTTAATCCTGAAACATGACCTTGTGATTAATAGTGATGATGAGATCAATTGGATGATAATGGTCACCCTGGTCTTCTTGTACATCTTGCTCGAGGTAACCTATAATAGTAGTAGTAGAAACTCAGCAAGAAAAGAAACATCCCTTTTTCAGGACCCTCTCTTTCAAAGATAATTTGAAAAAATCCAAATAACTTCACAGATCTTCATTGTAAAGGGTTTAAACACTGTTTCCCCATGCTTGTTCAATGAACTGTAAACAATTAATGAACATGCACAACGGTCGTTAATCTGTACATTTTGGTCATTTAGCAGACGCTCTTATCCAGAGCGACTTACAGTAGTGAATGCATAATTTTTTTCCCCATACTGGTCCCCCATGGGAATCGAACCCACAACCCTGGCGTTGCAAACAATATGCTCTATCAACTGAGCCACACTAAGACACTAACAGCTTACAGATGGTAGGCAATTAAGGTCACGGTTATGAAAACTTAGGACACTAAAGAGGCCTTCTACTGACTCTGAAAAACACCAAAAGAAAGATGCCCAGGGTCCCTGCTCATCTGGGTGAACGTGCCTTAGGCACGATGCAAGGAGGCACAAGGACTGCAGATGTGGCCAGGGCAATAAATTGCAATGTCTGTACTGTGTGACGCCTAAGACAGCGCTACAGGGAGACAGGACGGACAGCTGATCGTCCTCGCAGTGGCAGACCACGTGTAACAACACCTGCACAGGATCGGTACATCCGATCACCACACCTGCTGGACAGGTACAGGATGGCAATAACAACTGCCCGAGTTACTCCAGGAACGCACAATCCCTCTATCAGTGCTCAGACTGTCCGCAATAGGCTGAGAGAGGCTGGACTGAGGGCTTGTAGGCCTGTTGTAAGGCAGGTCCTCACCGGACATCACCGGCAACAACGTCGCCTATGGGCACAAACCCACCGTCGCTGGACCAGACAGGACTGGCAAAAAGTGCTCTTCACTGACGAGTCGCGGTTTTATCTCACCAGGGGTGATGGTTGGAGTCGCGTTTATCATCGAAGGAATGAGCGTTACACAGAAGCCTGTACTCTGGAGTGGGATCGATTTGGAGGTGGAGGGTCCGTCATGGTCTGGGGCGGTGTGTCACAGCATCATCGGACTGAGCTTGTTGTCATTGCAAGCAATCTCAATGCTGTGCGTTACAGGGAAGACATCCTCCTCCCTCATGTGGTACCCTTCCTGCAGGCTCATCCTTACATGACCCTCCAGCATGACAATGCCACCAGCCATACTGCTCGTTATGTGCGTGATTTCCTGCAAGACAGGAATGTCAGTGTTCTGCCATGGCCAGCAAAGAGCCCGGATCTCAATCCCATTGAGCACATCTGGGACCTGTTGGATTGGAGGGTGAGGGCTAGGGCCATTCCCCCCAGAAATGTCTTGGAACTTGCAGGTGCCTTGGTGGAAGAGTGGGGTAACATCTCACAGCAAGAACTGGCAAATCTGGTGCAGTCCATGAGGAGGAGATGCAATGCAGTGGCCACACCAGATACTGACTGTTACTTTTGATTTTGACCCCCCCCTCCCCCTTTGTTCAGGGACACATTATTCCATTTCTGTTAGTCACATGTCTGTGGAACTTGTTCAGTTTATGTCTCAGTTGTTGAATCTTGTTGTGTTCATACAAATTTTTAAGCATGTTAAGTTTGCTGAAAATAAACACAGTTGACAGTGAGATGACATACATTTTTTTGCTGAGTTCAGTATTAGTGTAGTAGTAGTGTTCCCGCTCAGCCCAGTCAAAACTGTTCGCTGCTCTGGCACCCCAATGGTGGAACAAGCTCCCTCACGACGCCAGGACAGCGGAGTCAATCACCACCTTCCGGAGACACCTGAAACCCCACCTCTTTAAGGAATACCTGGGATAGGATATAGGTTCCTTCTAACCCCCCCCCCCTAAAAAGATGTAGATGTACTATTGTAAAGTGGTTGTTCCACTGGATATCATAAGGTGAATGCACCAATTTGTAAGTCGCTCTGGATAAAAGCGTCTGCTAAATGACATAAATGTAATGTAAACGTAATGAAGTAGTATAGGTTTTCAAACAGCAAAATAATATTTTAAGTTCCTACTGTATTTAAAAAAAAAATTAAAATGTGGTTTTCGTGCCAACTACAGCATTCAGACAGCCTTAGTTAAAGTGGTAAATTATCTTTGAGCCAACACAGATGCCAAACAACTCTCTGTCCTTGTACTCTTGTACTAAAGTACTGTGTTCAACACTGTTGACCATGATGTCCTTCTGGAAAGACTGAAAGCTGGGTTTGCCTCTCTGGTCCAGTTTTAAATTGTTTTTTTGTTACCCTTGGTGAACATAAATCAGAGAACATAGATATAACGTGTGGCGTTCCACAAGGTTCGATTTTGGGTGCGGTGCTGTTCAGTTAAGTCCGGGAACACTCCAGGGCTGGATGGCATACCAGAGGTAGGTTGTCTGTCAACAATGACAAGCCACCGGGGTCTGACAATCTGGATGGAAAATTACCGAGGATAATAGCAGACGATTTTGCTACTCCTATTTGCCACATCTTCAATTTAAGCCTACTAGAGAGCGTGTGCCCTCAGGCCTGGAGGGAAGCTAAAGTCATTCTGCTACCTAAGAATAGTAAAGCCTCCTTTACTGGGTGAAATAGCCGACCAATCAGCCTGTTACCAACCCTTAGTAAACTTCTGGGAAAAATGGTGTTTGACCAGATACAATGCTATTTCATGGTAAACAAATTGACAACAGAATTTAAGCATGCTTATAGGGAAGGACACTCAACAAGCACAGCACTTACACAAATGACTGATGATTGGCTGAGAGAAATTGATGATAAAATGATTATGGGGGCTGTCTTGTTAGACTTCAGTGCAACTTCTGACATTATCGATCATAGTCTGCTGCTGGAGAAATGTATGTGTTATGGCTTTACACCCCCTGCTATAATGTTGATAAAGAGTTACTTGTCTAACAGAACACAGAGGTCTTTAATGGAATCCTCTCATACATAATCCTGTTAGAATCAGAAATTCCCCAGGGTAGCTGTTTAGGCCCCTTGCTTTTTTACATTTTTACTAATGACATGCCACTGGCTTTGAGTAAAGCCAGAGTTTCTATGTATGCGGATGACTCAACACTATACACGTCAGCTACCACAGCGACTGAAATGACTGCAACACTTAACAAAGAGCTGCAGTTCGTTTCAGAGTGGTTGGCAAGGAATAAGTTAGTCCTAAATATTTCTGAAACTAAAAGCATTGTATTTGGAACAAAACACTCACTAAACCCTAAACCTCAACTAAATCTTGTAATACATAATGTGGACATTTAGCAAGTTAAGGTGACTGAACTGCTTGGAGTAACCTTGGATTGTAAACTGTCCTGGTCAAAACATATTGATACAACAGTAGCTAAGATGGGGAGAAGTCTGTCTATAATAAAGCACTGCTCTGCCTTCTTAACAACACTATCAACAAGGCAGGTCCTACAGGCCCTAGTGTCTACCTTCTTAACAACACTATCAACAAGGCAGGTCCAACAGGCCCTAGTTTCTACCTTCTTAACAACACTATCAACAAGGCAGGTCCTACAGGCCCTAGTTTCTACCTTCTTAACAACACTATCAACAAGGCAGGTCCAACAGGCCCTAGTTTCTACCTTCTTAACAACACTATGAACAAGGCAGGTCCTACAGGCCCTAGTCTCTACCTTCTTAACAACACTATCAACAAGGCAGGCCCTAGTTTCTACCTTCTTAACAACACTATCAACAAGGCAGGTCCTACAGGCCCTAGTTTCTACCTTCTTAACAGCACTATCAACAAGGCAGGTCCTACAGGCCCTAGTTTCTACCTTCTTAACAACACTATCAACAAGGCAGGTCCTACAGGCCCTAGTTTCTACCTTCTTAACAGCACTATCAACAAGGCAGGTCCTACAGGCCCTAGTTTCTACCTTAACAACACTATCAACAAGGCAGGTCCTACAGGCCCTAGTTTCTACCTTCTTAACAACACTATCAACAAGGCAAGTCCTACAGGCTCTAGTTTTGTCTCACCTGGACTACTGTTCAGTAATGTGGTCAGGTGCCACGAAAAAGGACTTAGGAAAGATGCATTTGTCTCAGAACAGGGCAGCACGACTGGCTCTTGGATGTACACATAGAGCTAATATTAATAATATGCATGTCAATCTCTCCTGGCTCAAAGTGGAGGAGAGATTGACTTCATCACTACTTGTATTTATGAGAGGTATTGACATGTTGAGTACATCGAGCTGTCTGTCTAAACTACTGGTACACAGCTCAGACACTCATCCATACCCCACAAGACATGCCACCAGAGGTCTCTTCACAGTCCCCAAGTCCAGAACAGACTATGGGAGGTGCACAGTACTACATAGAGCCATGACTACATGGAACTCTATTCCACATCAGGTAACTGATGCAGCAGTAGAATTCGATTTAATAAACAGATAAAAAACACCTTATGGAACAGTGGGGACTGTGAAGCAACACAAACATAGGCAGAGACACACGCATACACACACACACACACACACACACACACACACACACACACAACACACACACACACACACACACACACACACACACACACACACACACACACACACACACACACACACACACACACTATACATACACATGGATTTAGTACTGTAGATCTGTGGTAGTGGTGGAGTAGGGGCCTGAGGGCACACAGTGTGTTGTGAAATCTGTGAATGTATTGTAATGTTTTTGAAATTGTATAAACTGCCTTAATTTTGCTTTGGCAACAGCTAGTGAGGATCCATAATAAATACAACTACCAAACTGTTTTTGATATACTGTTTATATAGCATGTTTGATATGTCTCATCCCCATATTGTTATTATTTTATTTATCTTGCTCCTTTGCACCCCAGTATCTCTACTTGCACATTCATCTTCTGCACATCTATCACTCCAGTGTTTAATTGCTAAATTGTAATGATTTCGCCACTATGGCCTATTTATTGCCTTACCTCCCTAATCTTACCTCATTTGCACTCACTGTATATAAACGTTTCTATTGCGTTATTGACTGTATATTTTGTTTATTCCATGTGTAACTCTGTGTCATTGTATGTTGTCGAACTGCTTTGCTTTATCTTGGCCAGGTCGCAATTGTAAATGAGAACTTGTTCTCAACTTGCCTACCTGGTTAAATAAAGGTGAAATAAAAATAAAATAAATAAAACAAATTATTCATTCTAATCAGACAGGTTTTTTACATAGACAATACATTGGAGATAATATAAGACAAGTACTGGAAACAATAGAACACTATGAAAAATCTGGGTAACCAGGCCTGCTATTCAAAGCTGACTTTGAAAAGGCTTTTGATAAAGTACGACTGGAGTTTATATATAAATACCTGGAACATTTCAATTTTGGAGGATATCTTATAAAATGGGTTAAAATCATGTATAGTAACCAAAGGTGTAAAATAGTAAATAATGGCTACATCTCAGAAGGTTTTAAATTGTCAAGAGGAGTAAAACAAGGTTGTCCACTATCAGCATATCTATTTGTTATGGCCATCGAAATGTTAGCTATTAAAATCAAATCCAATAATAATATCAAGGGATTAGAAATCCAGGGCTGAAAAACTAAGGTGTCATTGTACTCTGATGATTCATGTTTTCTTTTTAAATCCACAACTTGGATCCACAGCCTCAGAGGATTTAGATACCTTTTCTAACCTCTCTGGATTAAAACATTTTTTTACATTAGCATGTAGTTTACCAATAAAATGGTATAATGTGGATGTACTCGGTATATACATATCCCAAAATAAATAAATGATCTCACTCCAATACATTTTTATAGAAAGTTAGCAAAAATAGATCTTGCTACCATGGAAAGGTAAATACCTGTCTATTTGTGGAAAAAAATCACCCTAATTAACTCTTTAGTCATATCCCAGTTTACCCTGATTAACTCTTTACTCATATCCCAGTTTACCCTGATTAACTCTTTAGTCATATCCCAGTTTACCTATGGTCTTGCCTACACCTAGCAAACAGTTTTTTAAATTATTTTAGAAATAAATATTCCATTTTATTTGGAACGGTAAGCCAGACAAAATTAAACTGGCCTATTTATATAATGAATAGGAATTCGGAGGGCAGAAATGATTAAATAGCATTAGACCTCTCACTAAAGTATTCAGTCATACAAAAGTTGTACTTAAATCCAAACTGGTTCTTAAGATTGTCTCACCCCATGTTAAAGAATTACCTTTTTCCCTTTACTCAGATTACAAATAACTGAAAGTTATCTCCCCAAAATACAACCAACTAATTGCAGCTTTACCACAAAAATGGAAGAGGAAAGTGGAAGGGGGAAAAAGTAAGGAACTTGTCTGTCGGCATTAAAGACCATTTTTTTGTCACGTCCTGGCCAGTATAAGGGTTAATTGTTATTGTAGTTTGGTCAGGACGTGGCGGAGGGTATTTGTTTTATGTGGTTCGGGGTGGTGTTTTTCTAGAAGGGCATTTGATTTATGTATTCCGGGGTTTCTGGGCACTGTTTGATATTCATGTAATTCTGTTTAGTCTAGTGAGTCTGGTTCTATGTTTAGGTAATTGGGGTGGAGACTCAATTGAAGGCAGGTGTGGTCTATTTGCCTTTGATTGAGAGTCCCATATATTAGGGTGTGTTTGTATTTTGTGGGAGATTGTTCTGTGTTTAGCCGTGTGCCTTGCCAGACTGTTATTTTGTCGTAGTGTTTCAGTGTACGTGTTTGTTGTTTTCAGTTTTCCTTCTTTATTTAATAAAGAGGATGAGTACACTTATTTCTGCTGCATTTTGGTCCTCCTTTCCCAACGACAACCGTGACATTTTTAAAGACAATTGTGATGAATAAAAAAGTAGAACAGTTTCATTTAAGGACCGAAACACTGACAGCTCTGCCATATAGATTGCAAAATAGTTGGGAAGAGATTTGTGACGTACCGATTACATGGCACATCGTTTATGAACTGATATGCAAAACGATGCCGGATTCAAAACAGAATTTTTCAATTATTATACAAAATTCTTGCAACCAATAGAATTAGAATAACAGTGAAGACATCAAAACTATGAAATAACACATATGGAATCATGTAGTAACAATTAAAAAGTGTTAAACAATTCAAAATACAATTTCAAATAGCCACCCTTTGCCTTGATAACAACTTTGCACAATCTTGGCATTCTCTCAAGCGGTTTCATGAAGTAGTCACCTGGAATGCATTTCAATTAACAGGTGTGCCTAATTTCTTTCCTTCTTAATGCGTTTGAGCCAATCAGTTGTGTTGTGTCAAGGTATGGGGAGTATACAGAAGATAGCCCTATTTGGTAAAAGACCAAGTCCATATTATGGCAAGAACAGCTCAAAAAGCAAAGAGAAACAACAGTCCATAATTACTTTAAGACATGAAGATCAGTCAATACGGAACATTTCAAGAACTTTGAAAGTTTCTTCAAGTGCAGTCGCAAAAACCATCATGCACTATGATGAAACTGGCTCTCATGAGGACTGCCACAGGAAAGGAAGACCTAGAGTTACCTCTGCTGCAGAGGATAAGTTCATTAGAGTTACCAGCCTCAGAAATTGCTGCCCAAATAAATGCTTCACTGATTCAAGTAAGAGACACATCTCAACATCAACTGTTCAGAGGAAACCATGTGAATCAGGCCTTTATGGTCAAATTGCTGCAAAGAAAGAACTACTAAAGAACACCAATAAAAACAAGAGACTTGCTTGGGCCAAGAAACAAGATCAATGGATATTAGACAGATGGAAACTTGTCCTTTGGTCTGGAGTCCAAATAGGAGATTTTTGGTTCCAACCTCTGTGTCTTTGTGAGATGCGGTGTGGGTGAACGGATGATCTCCGCATGTATATTTCCCACCGTGAAGCATGGAGGAGGAGGTGTGATGGTGTGGGGATGCTTTACTGGTGACACTGTCTGTGATTTATTTAGAATTCAAGGCACATTTAACCAGCATGGCTACCACAGCATTCTGCAGTGATACGCCATCCCATCTGGTTTGCGCTTAGTGTGACTATCATTTGTTTTTCATCAGGACAATGACCCAAAACACCTCTAGGCTGTGTAAGGGCTATTTTACCAAGAAGGAGAGTGATGGAGTGCTGCATCAGATGACCTGGCCTCCACAATCACCCGACCTCAACCCAATTGAGAGGGTTTGGGTTGAGTTGGACCGCAGAGTGAAGGAAAAGCAGCTAACAAGTGCTCAGCATATGTGGGAACTCCTTCAAGACGAAAACCATTCCAGGTTGAGAGAATGTTGAGAGAATGTCAAGATTGTGCAAAGCTGTCATCAAGGCAAAGGGTGGCTATTTGAAGAATCTCAAATATAAAATATATTTTGATTTGTTTAACACTTTTTTGGTTGCTACGTGATTCCATATGTGTAATTTCATAGTTTTGATGTCTTCACTATTATTCTACAAATGTAGAAAATAGTAAACATTAAAGAAAAACCCTTGAATGAGTAGGTGTGTCCAAACCTTTGACTGATAATGTTAACCAGAAACCTTCCTGAACAACGGACTTGTGTTTTATATATAAAGGTAGCTGGGCCTAAAGGAATACATCGAAAACCACCGTTGTTCAGGTCATTCTAAAACTTTGACCTGTAGTATATGTGTATATACGTATATGTATGTATATATCGGGGATTGAAAGTGATGCAGACAATTACATTGATGGAAACTACATTCTATATGTCATATTGAAGCTAAACTACACCCTAAAAAAATCTGCAATAAAAAGTTATGTAGTATTAATGTAGTAGTAATGTAGTGGTAGTAGTAGTAGTTTAGTAGTAATGTGGTAGTAGTGTTGTAGTAGCAGTAACAGTAGTAGTAGTAGTAGTAGTAGTAATGTAGTAGTAGTGTTGTAGTAGCAGTAACAGTAGTAGCAGTAGTAGTAGTAATGTAGTAGTAGTGTTGTAGTAGCAGTAGCAGTAGTAGTAGTAGTAGTCGTAGTAATGTAGTAGTAACGTAGTAGCAGTTTAGTAGTTATGTAGTAGTAGTAGTTTAGTAGTAATGTAGTAGTAGTAATTTAGTAGTTATGTAGTAGTAGTAGTTTAGTAGTAATGTAGTAGTAGTGTTGTAGTTGTAGTAGTAATGTAGTGGAAATGAAGTAGTACTAGTAGTAGTAGTTATGTAGTAGTAGTAATGTAGTAGTAGTTTAGTAGTAATGTAGTAGTGATGTAGTAGTAGTAGTAGCATTAGTATTATAATGGTAATGTAGTATTACTAGTAGTAACATAGTAGTAGTTTAGTAGTAATGCAGTAGTAGTGTTGTAGAAGTAGTAGTAGTAGTAGTAGTAGTAGTAATGTGGTTTTAGTGGTAGTAGTAACGTAGTAGTAGTTTAGTAGCAGTGTAGTAGTAATGTAGTAATGTAGTAATGTAGTAGTAGTAGTAGCATTAGTATTATAATGGTAATGTAGTATTAGTAGTAGTAACATAGTAGTAGTTTAGTAGTAATGCAGTAGTAGTGTTGTAGAAGTAGTAGTAGTAGTAGTAGTAGTAATGTGGTTTTAGTGGTAGTAGTAACGTAGTAGTAGTTTAGTAGCAGTGTAGTAGTAGTGTAGTGCAATGCATTAGTGGTTTAGTGGTAATGTGGTAGTAGTGGTGTGGTAGCAGTAGTAGTTATGTAGTAGTAATGTAGTAGTAGTAGTAGTAGTAGTAGTAGTTATAGTACTAGTAATGTAGTAGTAGTGTTGTTGTAGTAGTAATGTAGTAGTAATGTAGTAGTAGTAGTAGTAATGTAGTAGTAATATAATAGTGGTTTAGTAGTAGTTTAGTAGTAATGTAGTTGTAATGTATTTTTTAGTGTAGTAGTAATGTAGTTGTAGTTTAGTAGTAATGTGGTAGTGTAGTAGTAATGTAGTAGTAGTTTAGTAGTAATGTAGTAGTAATGTATTATTAGTGTAGTAGTAATATTGTAGTAGTATAGTAATAATGCAGTAGTGTAGTAGTAATGTAGTAGTAGTTTAGTAGTAATGTAGTAGTAATGTATTATTGGTGTAGTAGTAATGTTGTAGTAGTTTAGTAATAGTAGTAGTAGTAGTAGTAGTAGTTATAGTACTAGTAATGTAGTAGTAGTGTTGTTGTAGTAGTAATGTAGTAGTAATGTAGTAGTAGTAGTAGTAATGTAGTAGTAATATAATAGTGGTTTAGTAGTAGTTTAGTAGTAATGTAGTTGTAATGTATTTTTTAGTGTAGTAGTAATGTAGTTGTAGTTTAGTAGTAATGTGGTAGTGTAGTAGTAATGTAGTAGTAGTTTAGTAGTAATGTAGTAGCAATGTTGTAGTAGTTTAGTAGTAATGTAGTAGTAGTTTAGTAGTAATGTTGTAGTAGTTTAGTAATAATGCAGTAGTGTAGTAGTAGTTTAGTAGTAATGTAGTAGTAATGTAGTAGTAATGTAGTAGTAATGTAGCAGTAGTTTAGTAGTAATGTAGTAGTAATGTATTATTAGTGTAGTAGTAATGTTGTGGTAGTTTAGTAATAATGCAGTAGTTTAGTAGTAATGTTGTAGTAGTTTAGTAATAATGCAGTAGTGTAGTAGTAATGTTGTAGTAGTTTAGTAATAATGCAGTATTGTTGTAGTAATATTGTAGTAGTTTAGTAATAATGCAGTAGTGTAGCAGTACTCACCCTGGTCTTCTTGTATATCTTGTTCTTGAGGTAGCTGAAGGTTCGGCTAACCTTCGTTCCACTCTTCCCCTCGAAGTCCGTCCTCAGGGGACCCGCAATGTCTTCCTCAGATATACTGACACACACACACGCACACGCGCACACACACACACACACACACACACACACACACACACACACACACACAGGGGACAGAGAGGTTCATACACACACACACACACACACACACACACGGGACAAAGTTTCATACACACACACACACACACACACACACACACACACACACACACACACACACACACACACACACACACACACACACACACACACACACACACACACACACACAGGGGACAGAGGTTCATACACACAGGGTTTCTGTATACCTCTGGCCCTTCGTAAGGGTTTTCTAATGATCAATTAGCCTTTTAAAATGATAAACTTGGATTAGCTAACACAACGTGCCATTGCAACACAGGAGTGATGGTTGCTGATAATGGGCCTCTGTACGCCTATGGAGATATTCCATAAAAAACTCAACTGTTTCCAGCTACAATAGTCATTAACAACATTAACAATGTCTACACTGTTTTCTGGTCAATTTGCTGTTATTTTTAATGGACCAAAAAATGTGTTTTTCTTTCAGAAACAAGAACATTTCTAAGTCACCCCAAACTTTTGAACTGTAGTGTATATATATATATATATATATATATACACACAGAGAGAAGTAATATAACCCTATTATATATATATATATATATTAATGGTGGTGTCACTTCTCTCTGTGTGTGTATGTATGTATATATATATATATATATATATATATATATATATATACTATACATATATATATATATACTGTATATATATATATATACACACAGAGAGAAGTAATATAACCCTAATATATATATATATATATTAATGGTGGTGTCCCTTCTCTCTGTGTGTGTCTATATATATATATATATATGTATATACATATATATGTGTGTATGTATATACACATACATACACACAGACATACACACACGTTTGGTTACTATCCTTGTGGGGAGCTAAAATGGATTTCTATTCTATTTTCCCTCATTTCTAACCCCAACCCCAACCCTAACCCTAAACCTAACCCCTAAACCCTAACCCTAACCCTAACCCTAACCCTAACCCTAACCCTAAACCTAACCCCTAAACCCTAACCCTAACCCTAACCCCAACCCTAACCCCAACCCTAACCCTAACCCCAACCCTAACCCTAACCCCAACCCTAAACCTAACCCTAACCCTAACCCTAACCCTAAACCTAACCCTAACCCCAACCCTAACCCCAACCCCAACCCTAACCCCAACCCTAACCCCAACCCTAACCCCAACCCTAAACCTAACCCCTAAACCCAAAAATAGAACTTGTCCTCATGGGGACGTCCTTGTTTTACTGTCCTTGTGGGGATTTCCAGGTACCCACGAGACATGCTACACACACTACACCCCACACACACACTACACACCACATGTGCTGTAACCCTGTAATGAGTAATGGAGTAGTCCTTCCTCACCTGTAAGCCAGAGAGCCAGAAGTGCTGGAGAAAGACCTGGTACCTGTAGAAGAACAGATGAAGATGAAGAGGAAGAGGAAGATGGCCAGGACTAGCTATAACCCCCAGGGGTCAGATGGATCAACCTATCAGGAGATGGGCAGGACTAGCTATAACCCCCAGGGGTCAGATGGATCAACCTATCAGGAGATGGGCAGGACTAGCTATAACCCCCAGGGGTCAGATGGATCAACCTATCAAGCCTCTCAGGGTAGGAGTGGTGGTCTAGGATCAGGTCTCAGGGTAGGAGTGGTGGTCTAGGATCAGGTCTCAGGGTAGGATGGTGGTCTAGGATCAGGTCTCAGGGTAGGAGTCATGGTCTAGGATCATGTCTCAGAGTAGTAGTGGTGGTCTAGGATCAGGTCTAGGATCAGGTCTCATAGTAGGAGTGTTGATATAGGATCAGGTCTCAGGGTAGGAGTCTTCTCCTAATCACACAGCCTCAAGTTAACAAGCCAAGTTAACAAACAGATTACGGACCATTTTGAATCTCCCCGTACCTTCTCCGCTAAGCAATCTGGTTTCAGGGTGCACCTCAGCCACGCTCAAGGTCCTAAACGATATCATAACCGCCATTGATAAGAGACATTACTGTGCAGTCGTATTCATTGACCTGGCCAAGGCTTTCGACTCTGTCAATCACAACATTCTTATTGGCAGACTCAACATCCTTGGTTTCTCAAATGATTGCCTCGCCTGGTTCACCAACTACTTCTCTGATAGACTTCAGTGTGTCAAATCGGAGGGTCTGTTGTCCGGACCTCTGGCAGTCTCTATGGGGGTGCCACAGGGTTCAATTCTCGGGCCGACTCTCTTCTCTGTATACATCAATGATATCGCTCTTGCTGCTGGTGATTCTCTGATCCACCTCTACGCAGACGACACCATTCTGTATACCTCTGGCCCTTCGTTGGACACTGTGTTAACTAACCTCCAGATGAGCTTCAATGCCATACAACTCTCCTTCCGTGGCCTCCAACTGCTCTTAAATGCAAGTAAAACTAAATGCATGCTCTTCAACCGATCGCTGCCCGCACCTGCCCAGCATCACTACTCTGGACTGTTCTGAATATGTGGACAACTACAAATACCTGGGTGTCTGGTTAGACTGTAAACTCTCCTTCCAGACTCACATCAAACATCTCCAATTCAAAATTAAATCTAGAATTGGCTTCCTATTTCACAACAAAGCATCCTTCACTCATGCTGCCAAACATACCCTCATAAAACTGACTATCCTACCGATCCTCGACTTCGGCGATGTCATTTACAAAATAGCCTCCAACACTCTACTCAACAAATTGGATGCAGTCTATCACAGTGCCATCCGTTTTGTCACCAAAGCCCCATATACTACCCACCACTGCGACCTGTACGCTCTCGTTGGCTGGCCTTCGCTTCACACTCGTCGCCAAACCCACTGGTCTTCTCCTAATCACACAGCCTCAAGTCTTCTCATAATCAGGGATCAAAGCAGATCATCTCCTTTAAAGCATAGGGGTGTAGGAGAGAACATGTTGGTGTTAAATACTGTATGTAGCTGAGTCAGTGACCCACAGCTGGTGAACGAGAGTATACCAACGGCTATAGTAACAACATTATCGTTTCTCCCAGAGGAAGGCCTTTGTGGTGGTCAATTTCTTTACTGTCAAATAAGGAGAGACGAACTTATCACACCAGTCAGAGTTATACTTAAACTACATCTTTAATAATAAGAGCTTTGCAATAGCAACGACTTGTCAACGATTCACCATTTTCTAATGATCCGTTGAGAGTGGCGAGACAGAAGTACAAAGATATTTTATAACCAAGATACACCCCTTTCAGCCTACATGACGAACAACAGACACATAGAATATGTCCCAAGGTTAAGATTCCATACTGGAGCCGTCTCTCCCTGGTACGGTAGAGAGCAGAAACATTAACTCATGTCCTCTGGAATACTCTTTAGGTTTTATCACCCAAAAGACATCGTAAATCTCCTCAGTCAGTATTATCTCCCAGAGGCCCCATCCTCAGTAGAACACAAACACACACAATAGTTGAAAGAATACTCTATTCTGTCGAATAAAACAACCATTATAATGCAATACAAAAGCATTATAACATAATCTTGCAATTTCCCTGACAGCCATGCACTATTATTGTATTATTACCTTTCAGTATCCACAGGTTGATTCCTAGGATGCTAGCTATGACCTGCTAAGAGGATGGGTCAACACCAGGCTTTTATACTTCAGCTGTCTAGCTCACTGAAGGACCCGTTAGCAGCTACAGTGAGGGGAAAAAGTATTTGATCCCCTGATGATTTTGTACGTTTTGCCCACTGACAAAGAAATGATCTGTCTATAATTTTAATGGTAGGTTTATTTGAACAGTGAGAGACAGAATAACAACAAAAATATCCAGAAAAACGCATGTAAAAAATGTTATAAAATGATTTGCATTTTAATGAGGGAAATAAGTATACTGGGTATACAGTCTACTGGGGCTAGCTACCTAGCTCCAAGTGCCCTCTATCCTAGTGTACTTACTCTAAGCGCCCTATATCTAAGGGCACTTACTGAAAGAGACCTCATCATCACTAGATGACGAGGCCAGAGAAAGGATAGATTTATATTTGGGGAGAATGGGAGAGAGGTTGAAAGAGAAGGAGATTCTCCTCCTATGTCTGGTCCGTCCATTGGCTGAAGGAGGGATACGGAGGAAGGTAGGAAGAAATGCATCAAAACTCACACACTTCAACACACTTCAACACACTTCAACACACTTCAACACACTTCAACACACTTCAACACACTTCAACACACTTCAACACCACTGACAGTTCAGGAGGATTGAAGGCTCAGAGCACCTGGTAAACTCATGGACCGACTGACATTACCTACATGCACATCTGGTAGAGAACCCTACACCTGGTAGAGAACCCTACACCTGGTAGAGAACCCTACTACTGACATTACCTACATGCACACCTGGTAGAGAACCCTACACCTGGTAGAGAACCCTACTACTGACATTACCTACATGCACACCTGGTAGAGAACCCTACTACTGACATTACCTACATGCACACCTGGTAGAGAACCCTACACCTGATAGAGAACCCTACACCTGGTAGAGAACCCTACACCTGGTAGAGAACCCTACTACTGACATTACCTACATGCACATCTGACAGAGAACCCTACACCTGATAGAGAACCCTACACCTGATAGAGAACCCTACACCTGGTAGAGAACCCTACACCTGATAGAGAACCCGACACCTGGTAGAGAACCCTACACCTGATAGAGAACCCTAAACCTGGTAGAGAACCATACACCTGGTAGAGAACCCTACACCTGATAGAGAACCCTACACCTGGTAGAGAACCCTACTACTGACATTACCTACATGCACATCTGACAGAGAACCCTACACCTGGTAGAGAACCCTACTACTGACATTACCTACATGCACACCTGATAGAGAACCCTACACCTGGTAGAGAACCCTACTACTGACATTACCTACATGCACATCTGACAGAGAACCCTACACCTGGTAGAGAACCCTACACCTGGTAGAGAACACTACACCTGATAGAGAACCCTACTACTGACATTACCTACATGCACATCTGACAGAGAACCCTACACCTGATAGAGAACCCTACTACTGACATTACCTACATGCACACCTGATAGAGAACCCTACACCTGGTAGAGAACCCTACTACTGACATTACCTACATGCACATCTGACAGAGAACCCTACACCTGGTAGAGAACCCTACTACTGATAGAGAACCCTACTACTGACATTACCTACATGCACACCTGGTAGAGAACCCTACACCTGGTAGAGAACCCTACTACTGACATTACCTACATGCACACTTGGTAGAGAACCCTACACCTGGTAGAGAACCCTACACCTGATAGAGAACCCTAAACCTGGTAGAGAACCATACACCTGGTAGAGAACCCTACACCTGATAGAGAACCCTACACCTGGTAGAGAACCCTACTACTGACATTACCTACATGCACATCTGACAGAGAACCCTACACCTGGTAGAGAACCCTACTACTGACATTACCTACATGCACATCTGACAGAGAACCCTACACCTGGTAGAGAACCCTACACCTGGTAGAGAACCCTACTACTGACATTACCTACATGCACATCTGACAGAGAACCCTACACCTGGTAGAGAACCCTACACCTGGTAGAGAACCCTACACCTGATAGAGAACCCTACACCTGGTAGAGAACCCTACTACTGACATTACCTACATGCACATCTGACAGAGAACCCTACACCTGGTAGAGAACCCTACTACTGACATTACCTACATGCACATCTGACAGAGAACCCTACACCTGATAGAGAACCCTACACCTGGTAGAGAACCCTACACCTGATAGAGAACCCTAAACCTGGTAGAGAACCCTACACCTGGTAGAGAACCCTACACCTGATAGAGAACCCTACACCTGGTAGAGAACCCTACTACTGACATTACCTACATGCACATCTGACAGAGAACCCTACACCTGATAGAGAACCCTACACCTGGTAGAGAACCCTACACCTGATAGAGAACCCTACACCTGGTAGAGAACCCTACACCTGATAGAGAACCCTACACTGGGTAGTGAAACCTTGACCTGTTAGAGAACCCTACACCTGGTAGAGAACCCTACACCTGATAGAGAACCCTACACCTGATAGAGAACCCTACATATCACAGGACCTAGACCTGATCAGGAGGAGGGTTAGGGTCAGGTTCAGGGTCAAGGTCAGGGTCAAGGTCAGGAGTAGGGTCAGGGTTAAGGTCAGGGTTAGGGTTAGGGGGAGGGTCGGGTCGGGTCAGGAGGAGGGTTAGGGTTAGGGTTAGGGTCAGGGTCAAGGTCAGGGGTCAGGGTTAGGGTTAGGGTTAGGGGGAGGGTCGGGTCAGGAGGAGGATCAGGGTTAGGGTAAGGTTCAGGTTCAGGGTCAAGGTCAGGGCTCAGGGTTAGACTAAGAGGTATACTGTACTGACTATCCATTTCTCTCCGGTTGATGCTGAGCGTGGACACTGACTTGGTCAGGGGGAGGGTCATGGGAGGACAGCTGTGTCTCAACAGACGATACCTCCTGGACTTCTAATATAGAAAAACAAAAACAATCAACATCTTCAACCAACCACATTATTTTTTTTATTTTTTTTAAATTTATTTAACTAGGTAAGTCAGGTTAAGAACATTTTTTTTTCAATGATGGCATAGGAACACTGGGTTAACTGCCTTGTTCAGGGGCAGAACAACAGATTTGTACCTTGTCAGCTCGGGAATTTAATCTTGCAACCTTTCAGTTACTAGTCCAACGCTCTAACCACTAGGCTACCCGCCTCCACTAACCACCAGGCTACCTGCCTCCTCTAACCACTAGGCTACCTGCCTCCTCTAACCACTAGGCTACCTGCCTCCTCTAACCACCAGGCTACCTGCCTCCTCTAACCACAAGGCTACCTGCCTCCTCTAACCGCTAGGCTACCTGCCTCCTCTAACCACTAGGCGACCTGCCTCCTCTAACCACTAGGCTACCCGCCTCCTCTAACCACTAGGCTACCCGCCTCCTCTAACCACTAGGCTACCCGCCTCCTCTAACCACTAGGCTACCTGCCTCCTCTAACCACTAGGCTACCTGCCTCCTCTAACCACTAGGCTACCTGCTTCCTCTAACCACTAGGCTACCTGCCTCCTCTAACCACTAGGCTACCTGCCTCCTCTAACCACTAGGCTACCTGCCTCCTCTAACCACTAAGCTACCTGCCTCCTCTAACCACTAGGCTACCTGCCTCCTCTAACCACTAGGCTACCTGCCTCCTCTAACCACTAGGCTACCTGCCTCCTCTAACCACTAGGCTACCTGCCTCCTCTAACCACCAGGCTACCTGCCTCCTCTAACCACAAGGCTACCTGCCTCCTCTAACCGCTAGGCTACCTGCCTCCTCTAACCACTAGGCGACCTGCCTCCTCTAACCACTAGGCTACCCGCCTCCTCTAACCACTAGGCTACCCGCCTCCTCTAACCACCAGGCTACCTGCCTCCTCTAACCACAAGGCTACCTGCCTCCTCTAACCGCTAGGCTACCTGCCTCCTCTAACCACTAGGCGACCTGCCTCCTCTAACCACTAGGCTACCCGCCTCCTCTAACCACTAGGCTACCCGCCTCCTCTAACCACTAGGCTACCCGCCTCCTCTAACCACTAGGCTACCTGCCTCCTCTAACCACTAGGCTACCTGCCTCCTCTAACCACTAGGCTACCTGCTTCCTCTAACCACTAGGCTACCTGCCTCCTCTAACCACTAGGCTACCTGCCTCCTCTAACCACTAGGCTACCTGCCTCCTCTAACCACTAAGCTACCTGCCTCCTCTAACCACTAGGCTACCTGCCTCCTCTAACCACTAGGCTACCTGCCTCCTCTAACCACTAGGCTACCTGCCTCCTCTAACCACTAGGCTACCTGCCTCCTCTAACCACTAGGCTACCTGCCTCCTCTAACCACTAGGCTACCTGCCTCCTCTAACCACTAGGCTACCTGCCTCCTCTAACCACTAGTTTACCTGCCTCCTCTAACCACTAGGCTACCTGCCTCCTCTAACCACTAGGCTACCTGCCTCCTCTAACCACTAGGCTACCCGCCTCCTCTAACCACTAGGCTACCCGCCTCCTCTAACCACTAGGCTACCCCGCCTCCTCTAACCACTAGTCTACCTGCCTCCTCTAACCACTAGGCTACCCCGCCGCCCCACAAAAACCGAACTATTTGAATGTTAAATTGAGACTGTATAACAGATCCATACCGACTTACCGGTCCGTGCTCTGTGGTGCGAACGCCTAACTCAGATTGGTGTTCTTCTGTCAGAGATACTAGAGACCTGACCCTCTCCTCGCTGCTGCCCTGGTGACAGACCACCCCACGCAGCCTAGCCTCCTGGGTAATGGCGCCCAGGGCCGACGGGCCCTTCCCATCGTCACTTACTTCACTCAGACCCTCCAGGCTGTAGCTGGAGAGAGAGAAGAAGAACAAGTCAATCTGCTGGACTGCACATAAGACATATGACAGATTGTGGTGTACCGTACTATAAATTACCCTAATAATGTGCTGTATCGTACACACTGAGTATCAATGTAGCTGAAGACACAGAACATCACAGAGCTACTGGACTGGCAGGAGATAGTATAGACTGAGCCTTTTACTGCACTGAGAGACACAGAACATCACAGAGCTACTGGACTGGCAGGAGATAGTATAGACTGAGCCTTTTACTGCACTGAGAGACACAGAACATCACAGAGCTACTGGACTGGCAGGAGATAGTATAGACTGAGCCTTTTACTGCACTGAGAGACACAGAACATCACAGAGCTACTGGACTGGCAGGAGATAGTATAGACTGAGCCTTTTACTGTACTGAGAGACACAGAACATCACAGAGCTGCTGGACTCGCAGGAGATCAGGAGATAGTATAGACTGAGCCTTTTACTGCACTGAGGGACAATTAGCAGATTGCGTGTTTTAAGCGACTGTAGTGTACAGAGAGGAAATGACTGAGCCCTTCTCCAGAGCAGAATTACATTACTGTTCTCTCGCCGTGGCCGAATACCCATACCTGCGTCCTAAACAGTAGGCCGTTTGAGTACTCGGGGAAAAATAACGTTTCATAGTACAGCGTGTGACATTTTGAAAATCGTGTAAACTTTAAATGACATGATGTCATACGCATGTCGGCATTGATAACAGCTGATCAATTAGATATATATACTGCTCAAAAAAATAAAGGGAACACTTAAACAACACATCCTAGATCTGAATGAAATAAATAATCTTATTAAATACTTTTTTCTTTACATAGTTGAATGTGCTGACAACAAAATCACACAAAAATAATCAATGGAAATCCAATTTATCAACTCATGGAGGTCTGGATTTGGAGTCACACTCAAAATTAAAGTGGAAAACCACACCACAGGCTGATCCAACTTTGATGTAATGTCCTTAAAACAAGTCAAAATGAGGCTCAGTAGTGTGTGTGGCCTCCACGTGCCTGTATGACCTCCCTACAACGCCTGGGCATGCTCCTGATGAGGTGGCGGATGGTCTCCTGAGGGATCTCCTCCCAGACCTGGACTAAAGCATCCGCAAACTCCTGGACAGTCTGTGGTGCAACGTGGCGTTGGTGGATGGAGCGAGACATGATGTCCCAGATGTGCTCAATTGGATTCAGGTCTGGGGAACGGGCGAGCCAGTCCATAGCATCAATGCCTTCCTCTTGCAGGAACTGCTGACACACTCCAGCCACATGAGGTCTAGCATTGTCTTGCATTAGGAGGAACCCAGGGCCAAGCGCACCAGCATATGGTCTCACAAGGGGTCTGAGGATCTCATCTCGGTACCTAATGGCAGTCAGGCTACCTCTGGCGAGCACATGGAGGGCTGTGCGGCCCCCCAAAGAAATGCCACCCCACACCATGACTGACCCACCGCCAAACCGGTCATGCTGGAGGATGTTGCAGGCAGCAAAACGTTCTCCACGGCGTCTCCAGACACTGTCACGTCTGTCACGTGCTCAGTGTGAACCTGCTTTCATCTGTGAAGAGCACAGGGCGCCAGTGGCGAATTTGCCAATCTTGGTGTTCTCTGGCAAATGCCAAACGTCCTGCACGGTGTTGGGCTGTAAGCACAACCCCCACCTGTGGACGTCGGGCCCTCATACCACCCTCATGGAGTCTGTTTCTGACCGTTTGAGCAGACACATGCACATTTGTGACCTGCTGGAGGTCATTTTGCAGGGCTCTGGCAGTGCTTCTCCTGCTCCTCCTTGCACAAAGGAGGAGGTAGCGGTCCTGCTGCTGGGTTGTTGCCCTCCTACGGCCTCCTCCACGTCTCCTGATGTACTGGCCTGTCTCCTGGTAGCGCCTCCATGCTCTGGACACTACACTGACAGACACAGCAAACCTTCTTGCCACAGCTCGCATTGATGTGTCATCCTGGATGAGCTGCACTACCTGAGCCACTTGTGTGGGTTGTAGACTCCGTCTCATGCTACCACTAGAGTGAAAGCACAGCCAGCATTCAAAAGTGACCAAAACATCAACCAGGAAGCATAGGAACTGAGAAGTGGTCTGTGGTCCCCACCTGCAGAAACACTCCTTTATTGGGGGTGTCTTGCTAATTGCCTATAATTTCCACCTGTTGTCTATTCCATTTGCACAACAGCATGTAAAATTTATTGTCAATCAGTGTTGCTTCCTAAGTGGACAGTTTGATTTCACAGAAGTGTGATTGACTTGGAGTTACATTGTGTTGTTTAAGTGTTCCCTTTATTTTTTTGAGCAGTGTATACATATATATATTTATTGAACGTTTATTTTACTCGGCGAGTCAGTTAAAGAACACATTCTTATTTACAATGACGGCCTACACCGGCCAAACCCAGACGACGCTGGGCCAATTGTGCACCGCCCTATGGGACTCATGATTCATAGTGAAGACTGGGTTCGTGCAGATAACCAAACATTTACGACGTTTGGAATGAGACTAACGTGAGGTAAAGAATAATTCATTAATTAGAAGACTAATTGATCAGACATTAAAATATCTGAAGAGTTAAATTAGGAAAATTATAACTTTGTAATCTGAAGATTTTCCTTGGTCCCCCGACTTCCTAGTTAATTACATTTACATGATTAGTTTAATCACGTAATAATAATTACAGAGAAATGATTTGATAAAATAACAGTCTTCACTATGATTGATGCCAAAGACACGACAGGTAGATGAAGAGGGACAGTTCATGTCTTGATCAGAGGAAGGTGGACAGACAGATGGACAGGGACAGTTCATGTCTTGATCAGAGGAAGGTGGACAGACAGATGGAGAGGGACAGTTCATGTCTTGATCAGAGGAAGGTGGACAGAGAGATGGAGAGGGACAGTTTATGTCTTGATCAGAGGAAGGTGGACAGAGAGATGGACAGGGACAGTTCATGTCTTGATCAGAGGAAGGTGGACAGAGAGATGAAGAGGGACAGTTCATGTCTTGATCAGAGGAAGGTGGACAGAGAGATGAAGAGGGACAGTTCATGTCTTGATCAGAGGAAGGTGGACAGAGAGATGAAGGGGACAGTTCATGTCCTGATCAGAGGAAGGTGGACAGGGAGATGGAGTGGGACAGTTCATGTCTTGATCAGAGGAAGGTGGACAGGGAGATGGACAGTTCATGTCTTGATTAGAGGAAGGTGGACAGAGAGATGGAGAGGGACAGTTCATGTCTTGATCAGAGGAAGGTGGACAGGGAGAGGGACAGTTCATGACTTGATCAGAGGAAGGTGGACAGGGAGAGGGACAGTTCATGACTTGATCAGAGGAAGGTGGACAGGGAGAGGGACAGTTCATGTCTTGATCAGAGGAAGGTGGACAGGGAGAGGGACAGTTCATGTCCTGATCAGAGGAAGGTGGACAGACATATGGAGAGGGACAGTTCATGTCTTGATCAGAGGAAGGTGGACAGAGAGATGGACAGGGACAGTTCATGTCTTGATCAGAGGAAGGTGGACAGACAGATGGAGAGGGACAGTTCATGTCTTGATCAGAGGAAGGTGGACAGAGAGATGGAGAGGACAGTTCATGTCTTGATCAGAGGAAGGTGGACAGACAGATGGAGAGGGACAGTTCATGTCTTGATCAGAGGAAGGTGGACAGAGAGATGGGGAGGGACAGTTCATGTCTTGATCAGAGGAAGGTGGACAGGGAGATGAAGAGGGACATTTCATGTCTTGATCAGAGGAAGGTGGACAGAGAGATGGAGTGGGACAGTTCATGTCTTGATCAGAGGAAGGTGGACAGGGAGATGGACAGTTCATGTCTTGATCAGAGGAAGGTGGACAGAGAGATGGAGAGGGACAGTTCATGTCTTGATCAGAGGAAGGTGGACAGGGAGAGGGACAGTTCATGACTTGATCAGAGGAAGGTGGACAGGGAGAGGGACAGTTCATGACTTGATCAGAGGAAGGTGGACAGGGAGAGGGACAGTTCATGTCTTGATCAGAGGAAGGTGGACAGGGAGAGGGACAGTTCATGTCCTGATCAGAGGAAGGTGGACAGACAGATGGAGAGGGACAGTTCATGTCTTGATCAGAGGAAGGTGGACAGAGAGATGGAGAGGACAGTTCATGTCTTGATCAGAGGAAGGTGGACAGACAGATGGAGAGGGACAGTTCATGTCTTGATCAGAGGAAGGTGGACAGAGAGATGGAGAGGACAGTTCATGTCTTGATCAGAGGAAGGTGGACAGACAGGGAGATGGAGAGGGACAGTTCGTGTCTTGATCAGAGGAAGGTGGACAGGGAGATGAAGAGGGACAGTTCATGTCTTGATCAGAGGAAGGTGGACAGAGAGATGGACAGGGACAGTTCATGTCTTGATCAGAGGAAGGTGGACAGACAGATGGAGAGGGACAGTTCATGTCTTGATCAGAGGAAGGTGGACAGAGAGATGGAGAGGACAGTTCATGTCTTGATCAGAGGAAGGTGGACAGACAGATGGAGAGGGACAGTTCATGTCTTGATCAGAGGAAGGTGGACAGAGAGATGGGGAGGGACAGTTCATGTCTTGATCAGAGGAAGGTGGACAGGGAGATGGACAGGGACAGTTCATGTCTTGATCAGAGGAAGGTGGACAGAGAGATGGTTGAGGAAGATGGAGTCTGGTGAAGATATTGTAGAAGGCCACTCTGGGAACCAGTCTGAGTCATGGACAGTGGTTCTTACTATAAAAGTTGTGTTGTAGCACAGCTTGGGGGGTGCTGCAAAATGGGACGGCACTTTGGAAAAACCACAGCAGAACCACTCAGACACACAATACCTTAGAACCACGGCAGAACCACTCAGACACAGTACCTTAGAACCACGGCAGAACCACTCAGACACACAGTACCTTATTACTATGGCAGAACCACTCAGACACACAGTACCTTAGAACCACTGCTGAACCACTCAGACACAGTACCTTAGAACCACAGCAGAACCACTCAGACACAGTACCTTAGAACCACAGCAGAACCACTCACACACAGTACCTTAGAACCACGGCAGAACCACTCAGACACACAGTACCTTAGAACCCCGGCAGAACCACTCAGACACAGTACCTTAGAACCACTCAGACACAGTACCTTAGAACCACAGTACCTTAGAACCACTCAGACACAGTACCTTAGAACCACGGCAGAACCACTCAGACACACAGTACCTTAGAACCACTCAGACACAGTACCTCAGAACCACTCAGACACAGTACCTTAGAACCACTGCAGAACCACTCAGACACAGTACCTTAGAACCACGGTAGTACCACTCAGACACAGTACCTTAGAACCACAGGACCTCAGACAACCACAGGACTTTAGACAAGTAAGCATATGCAGACCAGGACTGAGAAGAGTTTCAGGGGGACACCAGCTCATACTGACATACTGGGTAGAAAGTCAGGGGGTGAGGTGGGGGAGAGGTAGGGGAGAGGGAGAGGTGAAGAGGGGAGAGGTAGGGGAGAGGGAGAGCTTGTCGAGGGGAGCGGCAGGGGAGAGGGAGAGGGGAGAGTTAGGAGAGGTGGAGGGGGGAGAGGGGAGAGGGGAGAGGTAGGAGAGGGGAGAGGGGAGAGGGGAGAGGTAGGAGAGAGGGAGAGGGGAGAGGTGGGAGAGAGGGAGAGGGGAGAAGTAGGAGAGAGGGAGAGGGGAGAGGTGGGAGAGAGGGAGAGGGGAGAGGTGGGAGAGAGGGAGAGGGGAGAGGTGGGAGAGAGGGAGAGGGGAGAGAGGGAGAGGGGAGAAGTAGGAGAGAGGGAGAGGGGAGAAGTAGGAGAGAGGGAGAGGGGAGAGGGGAGAGAGAGGGAGAGGGGAGAGGTGGGAGAGAGGGAGAGGGGAGAAGTAGGAGAGAGGGAGAGGGGAGAGGTAATGAAGGAGTTACTGGGCTGTGTTTAAGTCAATGGTTTGGTCTGAGTGTAGAGAGATGGATTGAGCATCAATGTTCAGTATGAGGACGCAGTACTTTGGGGCGTTGTAATGCTGCCAGTACTAAATGTTCAGTATGAGGACGCAGTACTTTGGGGCGTTGTAACGCTTCCAGTACTAAATGTTCAGTATGAGGACGCAGTACTTTGGGGCGTTGTAATGCTGCCAGTACTAAATGTTCAGTATGAGGATGCAGTACTTTGGGGCGTTGTAATGCTGCCAGTACTAAATGTTCAGTATGAGGACGCAGTACTTTGGGGCGTTGTGACGCTTCCAGTACTAAATGTTCAGTATGAGGACGCAGTACTTTGGGGCGTTGTAATGCTGCCAGTACTAAATGTTCAGTATGAGGACGCAGTACTTTGGGGCGTTGTAATGCTGCCAGTACTAAATGTTCAGTATGAGGACGCAGTACTTTGGGGCGTTGTAACGCTTCCAGTACTAAATGTTCAGTATGAGGACGCAGTACTTTGGGGCGTTGTAATGCTTCCAGTACTAAATGTTCAGTATGAGGACGCAGTACTTTGGGGCGTTGTAATGCTGCCAGTACTAAATGTTCAGTATGAGGATGCAGTACTTTGGGGCGTTGTAATGCTGCCAGTACTAAATGTTCAGTATGAGGACGCAGTACTTTGGGGCGTTGTAATGCTGCCAGTACTAAATGTTCAGTATGAGGACGCAGTACTTTGGGGCGTTGTAATGCTGCCAGTACTAAATGTTCAGTATGAGGACGCAGTACTTTGGGGCGTTGTAACGCTTCCAGTACTAAATGTTCAGTATGAGGACGCAGTACTTTGGGCCGTTGTGATGCTGCCAGTACTAAATGTTCAGTATGAGGACGCAGTACTTTAGGGTGTTGTAACGCTTCCAGTACTAAATGTTCAGTATGAGGACGCAGTACTTTGGGGCGTTGTAATGCTGCCAGTACTAAATGTTCAGTATGAGGACGCAGTACTTTGGGGCGTTGTAATGCTGCCAGTACTAAATGTTCAGTATGAGGACGCAGTACTTTGGGGCGTTGTAATGCTGCCAGTACTAAATGTTCAGTATGAGGACGCAGTACTTTGGGGCGTTGTAATGCTGCCAGTACTAAATGTTCAGTATGAGGACGCAGTACTTTGGGGCGTTGTAATGCTGCCAGTACTAAATGTTCAGTATGAGGACGCAGTACTTTGGGGCGTTGTAATGCTGCCAGTACTAAATGTTCAGTATGAGGACGCAGTACTTTGGGGCGTTGTAACACTTCCAGTACTAAATGTTCAGTATGAGGACGCAGTACTTTGGGGCGTTGTAACGCTGCCAGTACTAAATGTTCAGTATGAGGACGCAGTACTTTGGGGCGTTGTAATGCTGCCAGTACTAAATGTTCAGTATGAGGACGCAGTACTTTGGGGCATTGTAATGCTGCCAGTACTAAATGTTCAGTATGAGGACGCAGTACTTTGGGGCGTTGTAATGCTGCCAGTACTAAATGTTCAGTATGAGGACGCAGTACTTTGGGGCGTTGTAACACTTCCAGTACTAAATGTTCAGTATGAGGACGCAGTACTTTGGGGCGTTGTAATGCTGCCAGTACTAAATGTTCAGTATGAGGACGCAGTACTTTGGGGCGTTGTAATGCTGCCAGTACTAAATGTTCAGTATGAGGACGCAGTACTTTGGGGCGTTGTAACACTTCCAGTACTAAATGTTCCATTAGTACCTTCTCCTGTGAAATGTTGGCTTTCCTTCCGCGGGACTTTGTGTGGCCCTGAAGGAGATGAGGGATGAGAGGAACGATAGAGAGATTAAATGGATTTCTACACGCATCAAGATGACAGCCTTGCATGTTATGATCAGAACTGATGGATTAGTGTGGAAAGTACAGTAAATTACAGTAAATTACAGTAAAGTACAGTAACGTACAGTAAATTACAGTAAAGTACAGTAACGTACAGTAACGTACAGTAAATTACAGTAAAGTACAGTAACGTACAGTAATGTATGTTAAAGTACAGTACCGTACAGTAACGTACAGTAAAGTACAGTAACGTACAGTAACCTACAGTAACCTACAGTAACCTACAGTAACGTACAGTAACCTACAGTAACCTACAGTAACCTACAGTAACGTACAGTAACCTACAGTAACGTACAGTAACCTACAGTAACCTACAGTAACGTACAGTAAAGTACAGTAACGTACAGTACCGTACAGTAAAGTGTAACCACATGACTGCAACTGTTGTGCTGGTAAAAGTTGTGCCTCAACAGACCCTCCTCAGACCCTCCTGCTCAGTTCAGCTCCCGTCTCCAGGATCTGTACCTGCATTGGTTCATGTCTCCGTTTCCTGCTGTGTTCTTCCCTGCTCCCCAGCTGTGGCGTCTGAACGGGGACAGAGACCTGACGCTGGGTGGATGTTTAGCTGGACGCCGTGGCTCCGTCAGTCTGTCCTTCACCTCCGCCGCTGCCTCTCCTCCACCTCCTCCTCCTGGACCTTCTCTTGCGGTGGGCCCTTGTGTGTGGCCCTCTACAGGGCTCCAGCTGAGGCCATGGACCCTGCCCCCCTGGTCCCCCTGGTCCCCCTGGTCCCCATGGTCCCCCTGGCCCCCCTGGTCCCCCTGGTCCCCCTGGTCCCTGCACACCCTCTCCCCTAGGCCCCCCTCCACACAGCTCTCTGGGCTGGAGCTGGTCGGACCCACACTGGCCGTGTCGTCTGTCGAGGAACAGGATACAGACACCTCACTGGTGCTGTCCCCCATCATCGTATCGTCCCCCTGGAAACAGAGAGCAGTTAGATTCATTCCTACAGAGCAGGAGAAGCTTAGTTTACCACAGAGAGAGAGAGAGAGAGAGAGAGAGAGAGAGAGTCAGAGACAGAGACAGAGACAGAGACAGAGACAGAGAGAGAGAGAGAGACAGAGAGAGACAGAGAGAGACAGAGACAGAGACGGTAATGGAATATTTTGAAATCGTTTGTCACGAAATGCGCCGGCACGTCACCCTTCGGATAGTGTCTTGAACGCACGAACAAAACGGAGCTATTTGGATATAACTATGGATTATTTGGAACCAAAACAACATTTGTTGTTGAAGTAGAAGTCCTGGGAGTGCATTCTGACGAAGAACATCAAACTTTTCGAATAGTAAATCGGAGTTTGGTGAGTACCACACTTGGTGGGTGTCAAAATAGCTAGCCTGTGATGGCCGGGCTATGTACTCAGAATATTGCAAAATGTGCTTTCACCGAAAAGCTATTTTAAAATCTGACACCGCGATTGCATAAAGGAGTTCTGTATCTATCATTCTTAAAATAATTGTTATGTATTTTGTGAACGTTAATCGTGAGTAATTTAGTAAATTCACCGGAAGTTTGCGGTGGGTATGCTAGTTCTGAACAAAACATGCTAATGTAAAAAAACTGGTTTTTGATATAAATATGAACTTGATTGAACAAAACATGCATGTATTGTATAACATAATGTCCTAGGAGTGTCATCTGATGAAGATCATCAAAGGTTAGTGCTGCATTAAGCTTCCTAGGGAGTTTTTCCTAGCCACCATGCTTCTTTCACATGCATTGCTTGCTGTTTGGGGTTTTAGGCTGGGTTTCTGTACAGCACTTTGAGATATCAGCTGATGTACGAAGGGCTATATAAATACATTTGATTTGATTTGATTTGAAGCTGTGGTTTGGGTTTTTGTGACATATATGCTAGCTTGAAAAATGGCTGTGTGATTATTTTTGGAAGGGTACTCTCCTGACATAATCTAATGTTTTGCTTTCGTTGTAAAGCCTTTTTGAAATCGGACAATGTGGTTAGATTAACGAGAGTCTTATCTTTCAAATGATGTAAAATAGTCATATGTTTGAGAAATTGAAAATATAGCATTTTTAAGGTTTTTTGTATTTCGCGCCAGGCGCTACCATTGGATATTGGTGAGGCGTTCCGCTAGCGGAACGTCTGTCCTTAAAGAAAAGTCTTGCCTTGCTGAAAACACTGTCCTCTCCTGTGCTGAAGAAGCTCTCGGTGTCGCTGTCTGAGTCTTTGAGAAGAGTAGAGCTGAAACTGCTCACACTCTGACAGTCTGCAACCAGAACAACACAACAAGGATGACAGGTTAGAGACGGGAACAGACGAACGGCATCAGAAGGTCGTATCGCTACCCTGGTAAGAGGAACACCTAACACAGTCATACTCTTTCCTGTGTACTGTAAAGGAGGAGATCATCTGAGCTTATTTATTTTGTGTTCTTTTCTACGTCTGTTTCTGTCATAAAGAAGAACTCGTTGTTTTTGTTTTTCCAATTGGAACAAGAGTTTTAGTTTATCTTTCCCTTCTCATGTCACCCAGTGGAAGTGATTTATCTAGTCTGCCTAGAGGACTGAGGTCTGTCTAGAGGACTGAGGTCTGTCTAGAGGACTGAGGTCTGTCTAGAGGACTGGGGTCCGTCTAGAGGACTGAGGTCTGTCTAGAGGACTGAGGTCTGTCTAGAGGACTGAGGTCTGCCTAGAGGACTGAGGTCTGCCTAGAGGACTGGCGTCTGTCTAGAGGACTGAGGTCTGCCTAGAGGACTGAGGTCTGCCTAGAGGACTGGGGTCTGCCTAGAGGACTGGGGTCTGCCTAGAGGACTGAGGTCTGTCTAGAGGACTGAGGTCTGTCTAGAGGACTGGGGTCTGCCTAGAGGACTGAGGTCTGCCTAGAGGACTGGGGTCTGCCTAGAGGACTGGGGTCTGCCTAGAGGACTGGGGTCTGCCTAGAGGACTGAGGTCTGCCTAGAGGACTGAGGTCTGTCTAGAGGACTGAGGTCTTCCTAGAGGACTGAGGTCTGTCTAGAGGACTGAGGTCTGCCTAGAGGACTGGGGTCTGTCTAGAGGACTGGGGTCTGTCTAGTCTGTCTAGAGGACTGGGGTCTGTCTAGAGGACTGAGGTCTGCCTAGAGGACTGGGGTCTGCCTAGAGGCCTGGGGTCTGTCTAGAGGCCTGGGGTCTGTCTAGAGGACTGAGGTCTGCCTAGAGGCCTGGGGTCTGCCTAGAGGCCTGGGGTCTGTCTAGAGGACTGAGGTCTGTCTGGAGGCCTGGGGTCTGTCTAGAGGACTGAGGTCTGTCTAGAGGCCTGGGGTCTGTCAAGAGGACTGGGGTCTGCCTAGAGGACTGGGGTCTGCCTAGAGGACTGGGGTCTGTCTAGAGGCCTGGGGTCTGTCTAGAGGCCTGGGGTCTGTCTAGAGGCCTGAGGTCTGTCTAGAGGACTGGGGTCTGTCTAGAGGACTGAGGTCTGCCTAGAGGACTGAGGTCTGTCAAGAGGATGTATTAAATGTAAACCCACTTATACCCACCGTACCGAATAGACCTTCAGTCCGTCTTACCTGTTTGGTTGTTGCTGTGTCTGTGGTCAGTGCTGCTGCGTGTCTGTGTGTCGGGAAAACAACAGGGCTCAGGATAGACATCCTCTTCCTCTTTGTGGATCTGGCATTAGACAGAGGACGACAGACAATAAGACACTGGTTTAGACACTCATTCATGTGATTTACTGTCCACTGTCTCCTCCTGCTCACATATAGGACTATTATGATGATAATGAGCTCTAGTGACACACGCCACTATTACAGTTAGCAGGGAGACCTTCTCATTTAAACCAGCTCATCTCTGTCTCTCACACATACAGCCCTCTATTGGTGACAAGACTCAGCTTCAATAGGCACGTCAAGGGTCTATCGCCCTCTATTGGTGACAAGACTCAGCTTCAATAGACACGTCAAGGGTCTATCGCCCTCTATTGGTGACAAGACTCAGCTTCAATAGACACGTCAAGGGTCTATCGCCCTCTATTGGTGACAAGACTCAGCTTCAATAGACACGTCAAGGGTCTATCGCCCTCTATTGGTGACAAGACTCAGCTTCAATAGACACGTCAAGGGTCTATCGCCCTCTATTGGTGACAATACTCAGCTTCAATAGACACGTCAAGGCTCTATCGCCCTCTATTGGTGACAAGACTCAGCTTCAATAGACACGTCAAGGCTCTATCGCCCTCTATTGGTGACAATACTCAGCTTCAATAGACACGTCAAGGCTCTATCGCCCTCTATTGGTGACAATACTCAGCTTTAATAGGCACGTCAAGGCTCTATCGCCCTCTATTGGTGACAATAGGCACGGCAAGGCTCTATCGCCCTCTATTGGTGACAAGACTCAGCTTCAATAGGCACGTCAAGGCTCTATCGCCCTCTATTGGAGACAATAGGCATGTCAAGGCTCTATCGCCCTCTATTGGTGACAATACTCAGCTTTAATAGGCACGTCAAGGCTCTATCGCCCTCTATTGGAGACAATAGACATGTCAAGGCTCTATCGCCCTCTATTGGTGACAATACTCAGCTTTAATAGGCACGTCAAGGCTCTATTGCCCTCTATTGGTGACAAGACTCAGCTTCAATAGGCACGTCAAGGCTCTATCGCCCTCTATTGGTGACAATACTCAGCTTCAATAGGCATGTCAAGGCTCTATCGCCCTCTATTGGTGACAATACTCAGCTTCAATAGGCATGTCAAGGCTCTATCGCCCTCTATTGGTGACAATAGGCACGTCAAGGCTCTATCGCCCTCTATTGGTGACAATACTCAGCTTCAATAGGCACGTCAAGGCTCTATCGCCCTCTATTGGAGACAATAGACATGTCAAGGCTCTATCGCCCTCTATTGGTGACAAGACAGTGTTTGGGTCTATATAGAGGGTAGTGGGGGTGATATATGGTGTGGGTTGAGGGTCTATATAGAGGGTAGTGGGTTGAGGGTCTATATAGAGGGTAGTGGGGGAGATATATTGTGAGTTGAGGGTCTATATAGAGGGTAGTGGGGAGATATATTGTGAGTTGAGGGTCTATATAGAGGGTAGTGGGGGTGATATATTGTGTGGGTTGAGGGTCTATATAGAGGGTAGTGGGGGTGATATATTGTGTGGGTTGAGGGTCTATATAGAGGGTAGTGGGGGAGATATATTGTATGGGTTGAGGGTCTATATAGAGGGTAGTGGGGGTGATATATTGTGTGGGTTGAGGGTCTATATAGAGGGTAGTGGGGTTATATATTGTGTGGGTTGAGGGTCTATATAGAGGGTAGTGGGGGTGATATATTGTGTGGGTTGAGGGTCTATATAGAGGGTAGTGGGGTTATATATTGTGTGGGTTGAGGGTCTATATAGAGGGTAGTGGGGGAGATATATTGTGAGTTGAGGGTCTATATAGAGGGTAGTGGGGTGATATATTGTGTGGGTTGAGGGTCTATATAGAGGGTAGTGGGGGTGATATATTGTGTGGGTTGAGGGTCTATATAGAGGGTAGTGGGTTGAGGGTCTATATAGAGGGTAGTGGGGTTATATATTGTGTGGGTTGAGGGTCTATATAGAGGGTAGTGGGGTTATATATTGTGTGGGTTGAGGGTCTATATAGAGGGTAGTGGGGGTGATATATTGTGTGGGTTGAGGGTCTATATAGAGGGTAGTGGGGGGTGATATATTGTGTGGGTTGAGGGTCTATATAGAGGGTAGTGGGGGCGATATATTGTGTGGGTTGAGGGTCTATATAGAGGGTAGTGGGGGTGATATATTGTGTGGGTTGAGGGTCTATATAGAGGGTAGTGGGGTGATATATTGTGTGGGTTGAGGGTCTATATAGAGGGTAGTGGGGGTGATATATTGTGTGGGTTGAGGGTCTATATAGAGGGTAGTGGGTTGAGGGTCTATATAGAGGGTAGTGGGGTTATATATTGTGTGGGTTGAGGGTCTATATAGAGGGTAGTGGGGTTATATATTGTGTGGGTTGAGGGTCTATATAGAGGTCAGTGGGGGTGATATATTGTGTGGGTTGAGGGTCTATATAGAGGGTAGTGGGGGTGATATATTGTGTGGGTTGAGGGTCTATATAGAGGGTAGTGGGGTGATATATTGTGTGGGTTGAGGGTCTATATAGAGGGTAGTGGGGGTGATATATTGTGTGGGTTGAGGGTCTATATAGAGGGTAGTGGGGTTATATATTGTGTGGGTTGAGGGTCTATATAGAGGGTAGTGGGGGTGATATATTGTTTGGGTTGAGGGTCTATATAGAGGGTAATGGGGGTGATATATTGTGTGGGCTGAGGGTCTATATAGAGGGTAGTGGGGGTGATATATTGTGTGGGTTGAGGGTCTATATAGAGGGTAGTGGGGGTTATATATTGTGTGGGTTGAGGGTCTATATAGAGGGTAGTGGGGGAGATATATTGTGTGGGTTGAGGGTCTATATAGAGGGTAGTGGGGTTATATATTGTGTGGGGTGAGGGTCTATATAGAGGGTAGTGGGGTGATATATTGTATGGGTTGAGGGTCTATATAGAGGGTAGTGGGGGAGATATATTGTGTGGGTTGAGGGTCTATATAGAGGGTAGTGGGGGTGATATATTGTGTGGGTTGAGGGTCTATATAGAGGGTAGTGGGGGGAGATATATTGTGTGGGTTGAGGGTCTATATAGAGGGTAGTGGGGTTATATATTGTGTGGGGTGAGGGTCTATATAGAGGGTAGTGGGGTGATATATTGTATGGGTTGAGGGTCTACATAGAGGGTAGTGGGGGAGATATATTGTGTGGGTTGAGGGTCTATATAGAGGGTAGTGGGGGTGATATATTGTGTGGGTTGAGGGTCTATATAGAGGGTAGTGGGGTTATATATTGTGTGGGGTGAGGGTCTATATAGAGGGTAGTGGGGTGATATATTGTATGGGTTGAGGGTCTATATAGAGGGTAGTGGGGGAGATATATTGTGTGGGTTGAGGGTCTATATAGAGGGTAGTGGGGGTGATATATTGTGTGGGTTGAGGGTCTATATAGAGGGTAGTGGGTTGAGGGTCTATATAGAGGGTAGTGGGGTTATATATTGTGTGGGTTGAGGGTCTATATAGAGGGTAGTGGGGTTATATATTGTGTGGGTTGAGGGTCTATATAGAGGTCAGTGGGGGTGATATATTGTGTGGGTTGAGGGTCTATATAGAGGGTAGTGGGGGTGATATATTGTGTGGGTTGAGGGTCTATATAGAGGGTAGTGGGGTGATATATTGTGTGGGTTGAGGGTCTATATAGAGGGTAGTGGGGTGATATATTGTGTGGGTTGAGGGTCTATATAGAGGGTAGTGGGGTTATATATTGTGTGGGTTGAGGGTCTATATAGAGGGTAGTGGGGGGTGATATATTGTTTGGGTTGAGGGTCTATATAGAGGGTAGTGGGGGTGATATATTGTGTGGGCTGAGGGTCTATATAGAGGGTAGTGGGGGTGATATATTGTGTGGGTTGAGGGTCTATATAGAGGGTAGTGGGGGTTATATATTGTGTGGGTTGAGGGTCTATATAGAGGGTAGTGGGGGAGATATATTGTGTGGGTTGAGGGTCTATATAGAGGGTAGTGGGGGAGATATATTGTGTGGGGTGAGGGTCTATATAGAGGGTAGTGGGGTGATATATTGTATGGGTTGAGGGTCTATATAGAGGGTAGTGGGGGAGATATATTGTGTGGGTTGAGGGTCTATATAGAGGGTAGTGGGGGTGATATATTGTGTGGGTTGAGGGTCTATATAGAGGGTAGTGGGGGAGATATATTGTGTGGGTTGAGGGTCTATATAGAGGGTAGTGGGGTTATATATTGTGTGGGGTGAGGGTCTATATAGAGGGTAGTGGGGTGATATATTGTATGGGTTGAGGGTCTACATAGAGGGTAGTGGGGGAGATATATTGTGTGGGTTGAGGGTCTATATAGAGGGTAGTGGGGGTGATATATTGTGTGGGTTGAGGGTCTATATAGAGGGTAGTGGGGTTATATATTGTGTGGGGTGAGGGTCTATATAGAGGGTAGTGGGGTGATATATTGTATGGGTTGAGGGTCTATATAGAGGGTAGTGGGGGAGATATATTGTGTGGGTTGAGGGTCTATATAGAGGGTAGTGGGGGTGATATATTGTGTGGGTTGAGGGTCTATATAGAGGGTAGTGGGTTGAGGGTCTATATAGAGGGTAGTGGGGTTATATATTGTGTGGGTTGAGGGTCTATATAGAGGGTAGTGGGGGTGATATATTGTGTGGGTTGAGGGTCTATATAGAGGGTAGTGGGGTTATATATTGTGTGGGTTGAGGGTCTATATAGAGGGTAGTGGGGGTGATATATTGTGTGGGTTGAGGGTCTATATAGAGGGTAGTGGGGGTGATATATTGTGTGGGTTGAGGGTCTATATAGAGGGTAGTGGGGGGTGATATATTGTGTGGGTTGAGGGTCTATATAGAGGGTAGTGGGGTTATATATTGTGTGGGTTGAGGGTCTATATAGAGGGTAGTGGGGGTGATATATTGTGTGGGTTGAGGGTCTATATAGAGGGTAGTGGGGTTATATATTGTGTGGGTTGAGGGTCTATATAGAGGGTAGTGGGGGTGATATATTGTTTGGGTTGAGGGTCTATATAGAGGGTAGTGGGGGTGATATATTGTGTGGGCTGAGGGTCTATATAGAGGGTAGTGGGGGTGATATATTGTGTGGGTTGAGGGTCTATATAGAGGGTAGTGGGGGTTATATATTGTGTGGGTTGAGGGTCTATATAGAGGGTAGTGGGGGAGATATATTGTGTGGGTTGAGGGTCTATATAGAGGGTAGTGGGGTTATATATTGTGTGGGGTGAGGGTCTATATAGAGGGTAGTGGGGTGATATATTGTATGGGTTGAGGGTCTATATAGAGGGTAGTGGGGGAGATATATTGTGTGGGTTGAGGGTCTATATAGAGGGTAGTGGGGGTGATATATTGTGTGGGTTGAGGGTCTATATAGAGGGTAGTGGGGGAGATATATTGTGTGGGTTGAGGGTCTATATAGAGGGTAGTGGGGTTATATATTGTGTGGGGTGAGGGTCTATATAGAGGGTAGTGGGGTGATATATTGTATGGGTTGAGGGTCTACATAGTGGGGGAGATATATTGTGTGGGTTGAGGGTCTATATAGAGGGTAGTGGGGGTGATATATTGTGTGGGTTGAGGGTCTATATAGAGGGTAGTGGGGTTATATATTGTGTGGGGTGAGGGTCTATATAGAGGGTAGTGGGGTGATATATTGTATGGGTTGAGGGTCTATATAGAGGGTAGTGGGGGAGATATATTGTGTGGGTTGAGGGTCTATATAGAGGGTAGTGGGGGTGATATATTGTGTGGGTTGAGGGTCTATATAGAGGGTAGTGGGTTGAGGGTCTATATAGAGGGTAGTGGGGTTATATATTGTGTGGGTTGAGGGTCTATATAGAGGGTAGTGGGGGTGATATATTGTGTGGGTGAGGGTCTATATAGAGGGTAGTGGGGTTATATATTGTGTGGGTTGAGGGTCTATATAGAGGGTAGTGGGGGTGATATATTGTGTGGGTTGAGGGTCTATATAGAGGGTAGTGGGGGTGATATATTGTGTGGGTTGAGGGTCTATATAGAGGGTAGTGGGGGTGATATATTGTGTGGGTTGAGGGTCTATATAGAGGGTAGTGGGGTTATATATTGTGTGGGTTGAGGGTCTATATAGAGGGTAGTGGGGGTGATATATTGTGTGGGTTGAGGGTCTATATAGAGGGTAGTGGGGGAGATATATTGTGTGGGTTGAGGGTCTATATAGAGGGTAGTGGGGTGATATATTGTGTGGGTTGAGGGTCTATATAGAGGGTAGTGGGGGTGATATATTGTGTGGGTTGAGGGTCTATATAGAGGGTAGTGGGGTGATATATTGTGTGGGTTGAGGGTCTATATAGAGGGTAGTGGGGGTGATATATTGTGTGGGTTGAGGGTCTATATAGAGGGTAGTGGGGGTGATATATTGTGTGGGTTGAGGGTCTATATAGAGGGTAGTGGGGGTGATATATTGTGTGGGTTGAGGGTCTATATAGAGGGTAGTGGGGGTGATATATTGTGTGGGTTGAGGGTCTATATAGAGGGTAGTGGGGGTGATATATTGTGTGGGTTGAGGGTCTATATAGAGGGTAGTGGGGTGATATATTGTGTGGGTTGAGGGTCTATATAGAGGGTAGTGGGGGTGATATATTGTGTGGGTTGAGGGTCTATATAGAGGGTAGTGGGGGTGATATATTGTGTGGGTTGAGGGTCTATATAGAGGGTAGTGGGGTGATATATTGTGTGGGTTGAGGGTCTATATAGAGGGTAGTGGGGTTATATATTGTGTGGGTTGAGGGTCTATATAGAGGGTAGTGGGGTGATATATTGGCTGCAGTGTTGGAAAGAACTGACCGTAGATGGATTCTCTGTTGATTGGTCTTCCTGACAAGCTGCCGTGTCGTCTGCTGCTGGAACATCCAGGTCTGTAGGACAACACCACACACAACCAATCAGAACACAACACACTAAACACACAACCAATCAGAACACACCACACACAACCAATCAGAACACACCACACTAAACACACACACAACCAATCACAACACACTAAACACACACAACCAATCACAACACACTAAACACACACAACCAATCACGACACACTAAACACACACAACCAATCAGAACACAACACACTAAACACACACACACAACCAATCACAACACAACACACTAAACACACACACACACAACCAATCACAACACAACACACTAAACACACACACAACCAATCACAACACACTAAACACACACAACCAATCACAACACACTAAACACACACAACCAATCACAACACACTAAACACACACAACCAATCACAACACACTAAACACACACAACCAATCACAACACACTAAACAAAACACACCAATCACCACACACTAAAGAAAACACACCAATCAGAACACATTAAACACAACACACCAATCAGAACACAACACACTAAACACAACCAATCAGGACACACACAACCAATCAGAACACACCACACACAACCAATCAGTTGGAACTAATCCATACTGTCATCTGAAATGGAACTAATCCGTACTGTCATCTCATCTGAAATGGAACTAATCCATACTGTCATCTCATCTGAAATGGAACTAATCCATACTGTCATCTCATCTGAAATGGAACTAATCCATACTGTCATCTCATCTGAAATGGAACTAATCCATACTGTCATCTCATCTGAAATGGAACTAATCCATACTGTCATCTCATCTGAAATGGAACTAATCCATACTGTCATCTCATCTGAAATGGAACTAATCCATACTGTCTTCTCATCTGAAATGGAACTAATCCATACTGTCATCTCATCTGAAATGGAACTAATCCATACTGTCATCTCATCTGAAATGGAACTAATCCATACTGTCATCTCATCTGAAATGGAACTAATCCATACTGTCATCTCATCTGAAATGGAACTAATCCATACTGTCATCTCATCTGAAATGGAACTAATCCATACTGTCATCTCATCTGAAATGGAACTAATCCATACTGTCATCTCATCTGAAATGGAACTAATCCATACTGTCATCTCATCTGAAATGGAACTAATCCATACTGTCATCTCATCTGAAATGGAACTAATCCATACTGTAATCTCATCTGAAATGGAACTAATCCATACTGTCATCTCATCTGAAATGGAACTAATCCATACTGTCATCTCATCTGAAATGGAACTAATCCATACTGTCATCTCATCTGAAATGGAACTAATCCATACTGTCATCTCATCTGAAATGGAACTAATCCATACTGTCATCTCATCTGAAATGGAACTAATCCATACTGTCATCTCATCTGAAATGGAACTAATCCATACTGTCATCTCATCTGAAATGGAACTAATCCATACTGTCTTCTCATCTGAAATGGAACTAATCCATACTGTCATCTCATCTGAAATGGAACTAATCCATACTGTCATCTCATCTGAAATGGAACTAATCCATACTGTCATCTCATCTGAAATGGATCTAATAAGAAGGTAAGAAGCCTTACATACATAACCTTACTCTGACCCTGAGCCCTAACCCCTAGCCCTTACCTTCAACAGGGACTGTAAGGTGACTTGATAAAAGAAGCCTTACCTTCAACAGGGACTGTAAGGTGACTTGATAAAAGAAGCCTTACCTTCAACAGGGACTGTAAGGTGACTTGATATAAGAAGCCTTACCTTCAACAGGGACTGTAAGGTGACTTGATATAAGAAGCCTTACCTTCAACAGGGACTGTAAGGTGACTTGATAAAAGAAGCCTTACCTTCAACAGGGACAGTAAGGTGACTTGCAGAACAGACAGCATCTGTTAGGTTCTCAGGTAGGATCTCAGGTAGGTTCCCAGGTAGGTTCCCAGGTAGAATCGCAGGTAGGTTCGCAGGTAGGTTCCCAGGTAGAATCTCAGGTAGGTTTTCAGGTAGGTTCCCAGGCAGGATCTCAGGCAGGTTCTCAGGTGCGTTCTCAGGTGCATTCTCAGGTGCGTTCTCAGGTAGGTTCGCAGGTGCATTCTCAGGTAGGTTCTCTGGTAGGTTCTCTGCTAGGGTCTCTGGTAGGGTCTCTGGTAGATTCTCAGGTAGGTTCACAGGTGCGCTCTCAGGTAGGATCTCAGGTAGGATCTCAGGTAGGATCTCAGGTAGGATCTCAGGTAGGATCTCTGGTAGGTTATCTGGTAGGTTCTCAGGTGCGTTCTCAGGTGCGTTCTCAGGTAGGTTCTCAAGTAGGTTTTCAGGTAGGTTCTCAGGTGACGCTGGACTGTTAGGTGGGACATCCCCTGTATATGTGGACACCACTACAGCAGTGACATCATCTCCATCTCCACAGTCTGACCACGTCACAGAGGGGTCGAGTGTCAGGGTTAGGGTTACAGAGGGGTCAAGGGTTACAGAGGGGTTGAGGTGGAGGGCTTGTTCTGTAGCAGGTTGACTGTCTGAGTGTCCTGACCCCTCCTCTGTTCTGGTGCCACAGGATCCCTGATCCACTGTCCTGTCAGAGGGGTCTCCGCTGTGTTCCCCTAGAACCAAGGGGGCCTCACTCGGTCTCCGTAGGACCTCTGTTATCTCCATCTCTACACCCTCTCCACCCTCCATCTCTCCACCTGCCCCACCAGACGCTCCCACAGAGCATGTTTCTGGGGGCGGGAGGTCTCTATCCATGGGGGTAGTCCAATCCCTGGTCTCTGGAGGGAGCTCACTGTCCTGCAGGTCTGACTGGAGGTCAATCTGGTGGTCTTTCTGGAGATCTGCAGGTACAGGCACTATCCCCTCTGTTACCTCTGAACCTAACACACCCTCCTTAGTCTCAGCTCTGAGGCCAGAGTCACCAGCCTCTATGGGCTTACCCTGTCTGGCACCCTGTCTGGCACCCTGTCTCTCACCTTCTCTGTCACCCTGTCTGGCACCCTGTCTGGCACCCTGTCTCTCACCTTCTCTGTCACCTTGTCTGGCACTGCCCTCTAGTGGCAGATCCCCAACGGACACCTGCTCTGACTGAGGCTCTGATGAGGACTCTGAGTGATGCTCTATTGCGGGCTCGAGTGTCGGCTCTAACAGGGGTTCTGGTGGTGTAGGCTCTAACATGGGTTCTGGTGGTGTAGGCTCTAACAGGTGTTCAGGCTCTAACAGGGGTTCCGGGGGTCCAGGCTCTAACAGGGGTTCTGGTGGTGTAGGCTCTAACAGGGGTTCTGGTGGTGTAGGCTCTAACATGGGTTCTGGTGGTGTAGGCTCTAACAGGGGTTCAGGCTCTAACAGGGGTTCCGGGGGTCCAGGCTCTAACAGGTGTTCTGGTGGTGTAGGCTCTAAGAGGGGTTCAGGCTCTAACAGGGGTTCTGGGGGTTCAGGCTCTAACTGGGGTTCAGGCTCTAACAGGGGTTCTGGTGGTGTAGGCTCTAACAGGGGTTCAGGCTCTAACAGGGGTTCTGGGGGTTTAGGCTCTAACAGGGGTTCAGGCTCTAACAGGGGTTCTGGGGGTGTAGGCTCTAACAGGGGTTCAGGCTCTAACAGGGGTTCAGGCTCTAACAGGGGTTCAGGCTCTAACAGGGGTTCTGGAGGTGTAGGCTCTAACAGGGGTTCAGGCTCTAACAGGGGTTCTGGTGGTGTAGGCTCTAACAGGGGTTCTGGAGGTGTAGGCTCTAACAGGGGTTCTGGTGGTGTAGGCTCTAACAGGGGTTCTGGGGGTGTAGGCTCTAACAAGGGTTCTGGGGGTGTAGCCTCTAACAGCGGTTCAGGCTCTAACAGGGGTTCTGGTGGTTCAGGCTCTAACAGGGGTTCTGGGGGTTCAGGCTCTAACAGGGGTTCAGGCTCTAACAGGGGTTCAGGCTCTAACAGGGGTTCAGGCTCTAACAGGGGTTCTGGTGGTGTAGGCTCTAACAGGGGTTCTGGTGGTGTAGGCTCTAACAGGGGTTCTGGTGGTGTAGGCTCTAACAGGGGTTCTGGTGGTGTAGGCTCTAAGAGGGGTTCTGGTGGTGTAGGCTCTAACAGGGGTTCTGGTGGTGTAGGCTCTAACAGGGGTTCTGGTGGTGTAGGCTCTAACAGGGGTTCTGGAGGTGTATTAGCAGGTTTTCTATCAGTAGGTCCACTACCTGAGAACAGCAGCGCTCCACAGTTTGATACTGCTGTTGCTGTAATGTCCACAGAGCCACTGATAGCTGAGACCTCAGCTGCATGATCCATAGATGTTTCATCAGGGTCGTAGGCATCTCCCATTTCTCTATCATCACAGTCCCCAGAATGGAGTCCAGTTTCCTGAGTCCCATGGCTGCCCTTCTCAGAGGGGTGAAACTGTTCCTCTGTGGAGCCACCAGAGCCCTCTCCAGCCATAGCAGAAGCTGTTTTCTTACTTTGTTCCAATTGAGGTTCACCCTCACTGAGGACCTCTATTCCAACAGGACATGATCTCACAGAGTCCGCTGTTCCCTCCTGCATCTCCTGACCGTTGTCCGGCGTAGAAGGTTCTGACACGGGAGAGGGGTCAGCGTCTGACAGACCCTTAGTGGTGGGGATAGAGTCTGTTGTGATTAACCATTCACTGTCTTCGGGTTGGTCCTCTGGGTGAACGGTGTCGCAGCCCTCCGAGCAGCTGTCTGCTTCCTTCCCCACGTAGCTCGTACCTTCCTGGAGACACTCCTTCAGGTCTGTGTCTGAGCGATCCGAGTTAGCCACGTCTTCCAGGGACTGAGTGTGTCCCACGTCTTCTGTTGTTGCTGTGTCTCCACTGAGGACAAATGGATCTCTGTGATCTGTGTCTTTCTCCTCCTCACCACTTCCAACTGTGCTTTCCTCCTCTCCTTCCTGGTTCTGCTGTTCCTGGTAAGGTACCAGGGGTAGAGTAGTGTTAGGGTGGTACCAGGGGTAGAGTAGTGTTAGGGTGGTAAGGTACCAGGGGTAGAGTAGTGTTAGGGTGGTAAGGTACCAGGGGTAGAGTAGTGTTAGGGTGGTAAGGTACCAGGGGTAGAGTAGTGTTAGGGTGGTACCAGGGGTAGAGTAGTGTTAGGGTGGTAAGGTACCAGGGGTAGTGTAGTGTTAGGGTGGTAAGGTACCAGGGGTAGAGTAGTGTTAGGGTGGTAAGGTACCAGGGGTAGAGTAGTGTTAGGGTGGTAAGGTACCAGGGGTAGAGTAGTGTTAGGGTGGTAAGGTACCAGGGGTAGAGTAGTGTTAGGGTGGTAAGGTACCAGTGGTAGAGGTAGAGTAGTGATAGGGTGGTACCTGGGGTAGAGTAGTGTTAGGGTGGTAAGGTACCAGGGGTAGAGTAGTGTTAGGGTGGTAAGGTACCAGGGGTAGAGTAGTGTTAGGGTGGTACCAGGGGTAGAGTAGTGTTAGGGTGGTAAGGTACCAGGGGTAGAGTAGTGTTAGGGTGGTAAGGTACCAGGGTAGAGTAGTGTTAGGGTGGTAAGGTACCAGGGGTAGAGTAGTGTTAGGGTGGTACCAGGGGTAGAGTAGTGTTAGGGTGGTAAGGTACCAGGGGTAGAGTAGTGTTAGGGTGGTAAGGTACCAGGGGTAGAGTAGTGTTAGGGTGGTAAGGTACCAGGGGAAGGTAGAGTAGTGTTAGGGTGGTAAGGTACCAGGGGTAGAGTAGTGTTAGGGTGGTAAGGTACCAGGGGTAGAGTAGTGTTAGGGTGGTAAGGTACCAGGGGTAGAGTAGTGTTAGGGTGGTAAGGTACCAGGGGTAGAGTAGTGTTAGGGTGGTAAGGTACCAGGGGTAGAGTAGTGTTAGGGTGGTACCAGGGGTAGAGTAGTGTTAGGGTGGTAAGGTACCAGGGGAAGGTAGAGTAGTGTTAGGGTGGTAAGGTACCAGGGGTAGAGGTAGAGTAGTGATAGGTTGGTACCTGGGGTAGAGTAGTGTTAGGGTGGTAAGGTACCAGGGGTAGAGTAGGGTTAGGGTGGTAAGGTACCAAGGGTAGTGTAGTGTTAGGGTGGTAAGGTACCAGGGGTAGAGTAGTGTTAGGGTGGTAAGGTACCAGGGATAGAGTAGTGTTAGGGTGGTAAGGTACCAGGGGTAGAGTAGTGTTAGGGTGGTAAGGTACCAGGGGTAGAGTAGTGTTAGGGTGGTAAGGTACCAGGGGTAGAGTAGTGTTAGGGTGGTACCAGGGGTAGAGTAGTGTTAGGGTGGTAAGGTACCAGGGGTAGAGTAGTGTTAGGGTGGTAAGGTACCAGGGGTAGAGTAGTGTTAGGGTGGTAAGGTACCAGGGGTAGAGTAGTGTTAGGGTGGTAAGGTACCAGGGGTAGAGGTAGAGTAGTGATAGGGTGGTACCTGGGGTAGAGTAGTGTTAGGGTGGTAAGGTACCAGGGGTAGAGTAGTGTTAGGGTGGTAAGGTACCAGGGGTAGAGTAGTGTTAGGGTGGTACCAGGGGTAGAGTAGTGTTAGGGTGGTAAGGTACCAGGGGTAGAGTAGTGTTAGGGTGGTAAGGTACCAGGGGTAGAGTAGTGTTAGGGTGGTAAGGTACCAGGGGTAGAGTAGTGTTAGGGTGGTAAGGTACCAGGGGTAGAGTAGTGTTAGGGTGGTAAGGTACCAGGGATAGAGTAGTGTTAGGGTGGTAAGGTACCAGGGGTAGAGTAGTGTTAGGGTGGTACCAGGGGTAGAGTAGTGTTAGGGTGGTAAGGTACCAGAGGTAGAGTAGTGTTAGGGTGGTACAAGGGGATCACAGCTCACCCTGACCAGGGGTCTCAGCTCCTCCACCAGTCTCTGGAGGGTAGGGGGGGCTGTGCCCGGTGATGTGCCCACCGTCAGGGTGTAGGTGTTCAGCCTGGGAAGGTTACACACCACCCTGGAGCTGGTGGAGGATGGATGGACCGTCCCTCTGTATGTCTTGGTCTCCGCTCTGTGTGGACCGAAATAAACAACCTGAAGACTCTGGGTCATGTGATTGGCCAACACAGCAGGGGGAGGTCATGTGATTAGCCAACACATAGTGGGGAGATCATGTGATTGGCCAACACAGCAGGGGGAGGTCATGTGATTAGCCAACACATAGTGGGGAGATCATGTGATTGGCCAACACAGCGCAGGTCAGCAGCCAGCAAGTAGTGTTATTAATTGTCTGGTTTTACTGGGATTCTGTCTGGTAGTCTGACTGGGATTCTCTCAGGTAGTCTGACTGAGATTCTCTCAGGTAGTCTGACTGAGATTCTCTCAGGTAGTCTGACTGGGATTCTCTCAGGTAGTCTGACTGAGATTCTCTCAGGTAGTCTGACTGTGATTCTCTCAGGTAGTCTGACTGATTCCCCCTGGCCACTAGTCTCTGTAGACAGACAGTTTGTCTTCCACAATGTACCAATGTTCTGATTTTCGCGTCTGTAGAAGTTCCTGTGTCAGTTGGGACAGAGAGAAGTCGGAAGTTGGACTCATGTCAAAGGTGACGTCACCGCCGTATCCGCCTGTTGCCCTCGTGTAAACATCCCCGCCCGGACACAAAGTGTTAGCTAGCTAGCTAGATGGAAAACACTGAGGTTATTTTAATGACACAAAGTGTTAGCTAGCTAGCTGGAGAACACTGAGGTTATTTTAATGACACAAAGTGTTAGCTAGCTAGATGGAAAACACTGAGGTTATTTTAATGACACAAAGTGTTAGCTAGCTAGATGGAGAACACTGAGGTTATTTTAATGACACAAAGTGTTAGCTAGCTAGATGGGAAACACTGAGGTTATTTTAATGACACAAAGTGTTAGCTAGCTAGATGGAGAACACTGAAGATATTTTAATGATACAAAGTGTTAGCTAGCTAGATGGAGAACACTGAAGTTATTTTAATGACACAAAGTGTTAGCTAGCTAGATGGAGAACACTGAAGTTATTTTAATGACACAAAGTGTTAGCTAGCTAGATGGAGAACACTGAAGTTATTTTAATGACACCAAGTGTTAGCTAGCTAGATGGAAAACACTGAGGTTATTTTAATGACACACGTTTTGGCCCGCCTACCCTAACATTGGTTCTGAACAGCTACGTTCTGGTCCGCCTACCCTAACATTGGTTCTGAATAGCTTTCGTTCTGGCCCGCCTACCCTAACATTGGTTCTGAACAGCTACGTTCTGGCCCGCCTACCCTAACATTGGTTCTGAATAACTTTCGTTCTGGCCCGCCTACCCTAACATTGGTTCTGAACAGCTACGTTCTGGCCCGCCTACCCTAACATTGGTTCTGAATAGCTACATTCTGGCCCGCCTACCCTAACATTGGTTCTGAACAGCTATGTTCTGGCCCGCCTATCCTAACATTGGTTCTGAACAGCTACGTTCTGGTCCGCCTACCCTAACATTGGTTCTGAATAGCTACGTTCTGGCCTGCCTACCCTAACATTGGTTCTGAATAGCTACGTTCTGGCCCACCAACCCTCACTGGTTGTTTGTTTGAAGAGTTGTCCGTCTGAACAGGACCCTCTCCAGAACAATATATCATCATATATTCTAGCATTTTCTCCATATCTAGTGCTGCTGTTTGTTTAGGTCTGGGGTTTCAGAGACTAGTGTATCGCTAACATACAGCTATCACTAGCTAACAAATGTGACTTGGCTTCCATTTGTTGCTTTTTCCTGTCTCTTTCTGGCAGATAATGGTGCTTCATTCTTCTGGCATGTACTAAAGTTGAACAAGCTTGGTGTTAAAATGGGCATGAGAGTTGAACATCTTGGTGTTAAAATGGGCATGAGAGTTGAACATCTTGGTGTTAAAATGGGCATGAGAGTTGAACATCTTGGTGTTAAAATGGGCATGAGAATTGAACATCTTGGTGTTAAAATGAGCATGAGAGTTGAAGATCTTAGTATTCAAATGGGCATGAGAGTTGAACATCTTGGTGTTAAAATGGGCATGAGAGTTGAACATCTTGGTGTTAAAATGGGCATGAGAGTTGAACAAGCTTGGTGTTAAAATGGGCATGAGAGTTGAACAAGCTTAGTGTTAAAATGGGCATGAGAGTTGAACAAGCTTAGTGTTAAACAAGGGCATGAGAATTGAACAAGCTTGGCGTTAAAATGGGCATGAGAGTTGAACAAGCTTGTTAGTTTCCTTCCACCATGTTTCTTGTACCAGTCTAATCCTTCTAAGTCCGAGTCACATTGATGGTGCGTTCAAGACAACGGAATTCTCCGACCTGAAGATCAAGGATGTGACGATTTTTCCCCCCAATCTGAGTTTGTTTCTGTTCTGAGTTCCCAATTGTCCAACATCACCACAACATCAAGCTAGGAGAAACTATTCCAAACACTTTTGAAAACAACAACATGACCTGTCCTTACTTTGTGAGGAGCTGGTGCAGGTCTCGGTGGCTCCGCAGCTGAGCGACGCTTGCAGGTGTGGCCCCCTGTCTGTTAGTCAGTCTGAGGGCTTCAGGGGCCCCTGGTTGCAGTAGGAGCCACACAGCTACCCTCTTAAGACCCCGCCGTGCTGCAAAGTGGACCAAAGTCTCTTGGGGCTCTGCAGGGATGGAGGGAGAGAGAGACTCAACTAATTATGCAAATAGGGATTTTGTCCCACTCCTCTTTGCAGATCTTCTCCAAGTCATTAAGGTTTCGAGGCTGACGTTTGGCAACTCAAACCTTCAGCTCCCTCCACAGATCTCTCTCTCACTCTGATAAACCAAGTAAATGTTGACTGCGATGTTATACTGTAGGTGCTACCTTGAAATACATACAGTCCCTCCCTCCCTCCCTCCCTCCCTCCCTCCCTCACCAGTGCTGTTCCTGAGGTGTGTCCCCAGTAGGTTCCACCCATCAGGCAGGTCCAGGTGTCTCAGTGCCAGGGACAGACTCTCATCCAGTCTCTCACATTCCTCCAGAGGGATCTGACACTCATCGAGTAACAGCGCCCCCTCAAGGCCGTCTGGCCTCCCTGCAGTGCTCACCTAGGTTGAAGAGACCAGGTGAGGACAATGTTAAATAAACATATCCATGGGACCAGCGTTGTTCTAAATACTCTCGACTCAATCTTCATCTTTTCAACCTAGATGCTCACCAGAAACTGGGCCATGTCAAAGGCCAGGTCCTGGACGAAGTTGAACCGCTGCTCTGACACCGCCACCACAGACACCAAGGGATCACCGGCTGGGGGGCGGCCGGGTCGGGCCCTGCACAGGGTGACCTGCACCGCCTCACAGCAGTCATGGGCTGGGGGACAGAGATGAGGAGAGTGTTAGAGATGAGGATAGGAGAGAGGAGAGAGGAGAGAGGAGAGGAGAGGGGCATATGGGGGAAGAGAGATGGAGAGAGACATATGGGGAAGAGAGGAGAGAGACATATGGGGGAAGAGAGTTGGAGAGAGGAGAGAGGCATATGGGGAAGAGAGATGGAGAGAGGAGAGAGACATAAGGGGAAGAGAGATGGAGAGAGACATATGGGGAAGAGAGGAGAGAGGAGAGAGGCATACGGGGAAGAGAGATGGAGAGAGGCATACGGGGAAGAGAGCTGAAGAGAGGAGAGAGGCATACGGGGAAGAGATGGAGAGAGACATACGGGGAAGAGAGTTGAAGAGAGGAGAGAGGCATACGGGGAAGAGAGATGGAGAGAGGCATACGGGGAAGAGAGATGGAGAGAGGAGAGAGACATACGGGGAAGAGAGTTGAAGAGAGGAGAGAGACATACGGGGAAGAGAGATGGAGAGAGGAGGTGTATTTATTCCTCATATTATAACTATTATAGCTTTTCTATTATTTCTCTTTTTTTCTCTCTGTATTTCTATTTGAATTTATTATGGATCCCCATTAGTTCCTGCCAAGGCAGCAGCTACTCTTCCTGGGGTTTATTATGGATCCCCATTAGTTCATGTCAAGGCAGCAGCTACTCTTCCTGGGGTTTATTATGGATCCCCATTAGTTCCTGTCAAGGCAGCAGCTACTCTTCCTGGGGTTTATTATGGATCCCCATTAGTTCCTGCCAAGGCAGCAGCTACTCTTCCTGGGGTTTATTATGGATCCCCATTAGTTCCTGCCAAGGCAGCAGCTACTCTTCCTGGGGTTTATTATGGATCCCCATTAGTTCCTGCCAAGGCAGCAGCTACTCTTCCTGGGGTTTATTATGGATCCCCATTAGTTCATGTCAAGGCAGCAGCTACTCTTCCTGGGGTTTATTATGGATCCCCATTAGTTCCTGCCAAGGCAGCAGCTACTCTTCCTGGGGTTTATTATGGATCCCCGTTAGTTCCTGTCAAGGCAGCAGCTACTCTTCCTGGGGTTTATTATGGATCCCCATTAGTTCCTGTCAAGGCAGCAGCTACTCTTCCTGGGGTTTATTATGGATCCCCGTTAGTTCCTGCCAAGGCAGCAGCTACTCTTCCTGGGGTTTATTATGGATTCCCATTAGTTCCTGTCAAGGCAGCAGCTACTCTTCCTGGGGTTTATTATGGATCCCCGTTAGTTCCTGCCAAGGCATCAGCTACTCTTCCTGGGGTTTATTATGGATCCCCATTAGTTCCTGCCAAGGCAGCAGCTACTCTTCCTGGGGTCCAAACACATTAAGGCACTTACATCACACATACAGTGCATTCAGAAAGTATTCAGACCCCTCGACAATTTCCAATTTGTTTCGACATTACAGCCTGATTCTAAAATGGATTAAATAAATAAAAAATCCTCAGCAATCTAAGAACAATACCCCATGATGACAAAGCAGAAACTGGTTAAGACATTTTTGCAAATGTATTAATAATAAAAAACAGAGATTTACATTAGTATTCAGACACTTTGCTATGAGACTCTAAATTGAGCTCAGGTGCATCCTGTTTCCATTGATCATCCTTGAGATGTTTCTACAACTTGATTGGAGTCCACCTGTGGTAAATTCAATTGATTGGACATGATTTGGAAAGACACACACCTGTCTATATAAGGTCTCACAGTTGACAGTGCATGTCAGAGCAAAACCAAGCCATGAGGTCAAAGGAATTGTCCATAGAGCACCGAGACAGGATTGTGTCGAGGCACCGATCTGGGGAAGGGTACCAAAACATTTCTGCAGCATTGAAGGGCCCCATCATTATATCACATTTACATGGAAGAAGTTTGGAACCAGCAAGACTCTACTTACAGTTGGCCAGTCGGAGGTGAAGGGTCTTAGTCAGGGAGGTGACCAAGAACCCGATGGTCACTGACAGAGCTCCTGAGTTCCTCTGTGGAGATGGGAGAACTTTCCAGAAGGACTACCATCTCTGCAGCACTCCACCAATCAGGCCATTATGGTAGAATAGCCTGACGGAAGCCACTCCTCAGTGAAAGGCACATGACAGTTCGCTTGGAGTTTGCCGAAAGGCACCTAAAGGACTCTTAGACCATTAGAAACAAGATTCTCTGGTCTGATGAAACCAAGATTGAACTCTTTGGCCTGAATGCCAAGCGTCACGTCTGGAGGAAACCTGGCATTATCCCTACAGTGGCAGGGACTGTGAGACTAGTCAGGATCGAGGGATAGATGAACAGAGCAAAGTAGAGAGATCCTTGCTGAAAACCTGTTCCAGAGCGCTCATGACCTCAGACTGGGGTGAAGGTTCACCTTCCAACAGGACAACGACCCTAAGCACACAGCCAAGACAACACAGGAGTGTCTTCGGGACAAGACTGAATATCCTTGAGTGGCCCAGCCAGAGCCAGGACTTGAACCAAATCAAACATCTCTGGAGAGACCTGAAAATAGCTGTGCAGCACTACTCCCCATCCAACCTGACAGAGCTTGAGAGGATCTGCAGAGAAGAAACTCCCCAAATACAGGTGCACCAAGCTTGTAGCATCATACTGTAATCGCTGCCAAAGGTTCTTCAACAGTAAAGGGTCTGAATAATTATGTAAATATAATATTTCCATTTTTTTATACATTTTGCTTCGTCATTATGTGGTATTGTGTGTAGATTGATTTTTTTTATCTGATTTTACTGCTTGTATCAGTTACCTGATGTGGAATAGAGTTCCATGTAGTCATGGCTCTATGTAGTACTGTGCGTCTCCCATAGTCTGTTCTGGACTTGTGAAGAGACCTCTCGTGGCATGTCTTGTGGGGTATGCATGAATTTCCAAGCTGTTTCTTAGTAGTTTAAACAGACAGCTCGGTGCATTCAGCACGTCAAGACTTCTTACAAAAACAAGTAGTGATGAAGTCAATCTCTCCTCCACTTTCAGCCATGAGAGATTGACTTCCAGGGCCAGCCGTGCTGCCCTGTTCTGAACCAATTGTAATTTTCTAAGTCCCTTTTTGTGGCACATGACCACACAACTGAACAGCAGTCCAGGTGAGACAGAACTGTCTAGGCCCCTTACATGTCATGCCTAAATTTGCTAATCTGGCCAATGAAAAAATCATTTGTTTGCAATATCAGTGGGTTTTGTGATGAATGAGCATCTGATTCAATGAACGAAGGAGCTGAGTTTGCCTTTATGCCCAACATTTCATTGAAGGTGTTCCAAAGTTTTTTACTATCGTTCTTTATGTCATTTATGTTTGTTTCATAGTATAGTTACTTCTTCTTTTCATTCAGTTTAGTCACATGATTTCTCAGTTTGCAGCCAGGCTTATTAGCCATTCATTTTGCCTCTTCCCTCTCAGCTATACAATTTTTCAATTCCTCATCAATCCAAAGGGATGTAAAAATGTTACAGTCATTTTCTTAATGGGTGCATGCTTTTAAAGTAAGTGGAATAAGCAATTTCATAAATGTGTCAAGTGCAGCATCTGGTTGCTCCTCATTACTCACCACAGACCAGCAAATATTCTTTACATCATCAACATAGGAATCACTACGAAATGTATTGTATGACCTCTTATACACTATATTAGGCCCAGCCTTTGGAACTTTGGTTTTCCTAGATATGGCTACTATATTGTGATCACTACATCTAATGGATTTGGATACTGCTTTAAAGCTAATTTCAGCAGCATTAGTAAAGATTTTTATTTAATTTATTTTATTTTGCCTTTATTTAACCAGATAGGCCAGTTGAGAACATATTCTGATTTACAACTGCGACCTGGCCAAGATAAAGCAAAGCAGTGTGACACATACAACAACACAGAGTTACACATAAACATAAACAAATGTACAGTCAATAACACAATAGAAAAATCTATGTACAGTGTGTGCAAATGTAGAAGAGTAGGGAGGTAAGGCAATAAATAGCGAATGAGGAGAAATAATTACAATTACAATTTAGCATTAACACTGGAGTGATAGATGTGCAGATGATGATGTGCAAGTAGAGATACTGGGGTGCAAGAGGGTAAGTAATAATATGGGGATGAGGTAAGTAGCCTTCCCTGTAGCTCAGTTGGTAGAGCATGGTGTTTGCAACACCAGGGTCGTGGGTTCGATTCCCATGGGGGGCCAGCACAGAAAAAAAAAATGTATGAAATTGTATGAAATGTATGCATTCACTACTGTAAGTTGCTCTGGATAAATGACTAAAATGTAATGTAAATGTAAGTAGTTGGGTGTGCTATTTACAGATTGGCTGTGTACAGGTACAGTGATTGGTAAGCTGCTCTGACAGCTGATGCTTAAAGTTAGAGAGTGAGATAAGACTCCAGCTTCAGAGATTTTTGCAATTCGCTCCAGTCATTGGCAGCAGAGAACTGGAAGGAAAGGCGGCCAAAGGAGAAATTGGCTTTGTGGGTGACCAGTGCAATATACCTGCTGGAGCGTGTGCTACGGGTGGGTGCTGCTATGGTGACCAGTGAGCTGAGATAGGGCAGGGTTTTACCTAGCAGAGACTTATAGATGACCTGGAGCCAGTGGGTTTGGTGACGAATATGTAGTGAGGGCCAGCCAACGAGAGCATACAGGTCGCAGTGGTGGGTAGTATATGGGGTTTTGGTGACAAAACGGATGGCACTGTGATAGACTACATCCAGTTTGCTGAGTAGAGTGTTGGAGGCTATTTTGTAAATGACAACGCCGAAGTCGAGGATCGGTAGTCAGTTTTATGAGGGTATGTTTGGCAGCATGAGTGAAGGAGGCTTTGTTGCGAAATAGGAAGCTGATTCTAGATTTAATTTTGGATTGGAGATGCTTAATGTGAGTAAGGAAGGAGAGTTTACAGTCTAACCAGACACCTAGGTATTTGTAGTTGTCCACATATTCTAAGTCAGAACCATCCAGAGTAGTGATGCTGGATGGGCGGGCGGGTCCGGGCAGCGATCCGTTGAAGTGCACGCATTTAGTTTACTAGCATTTAAAAGCAGTTGGAGGCCAGACAAGGAGTGTTGCATGGCATTGAAGCTCGTTTGGAGGTTTGATAGCACAGATGTATACAGGGCCAGAAGGGCCAGATGTATACAGAAGGGTGTCATCTGCAAAGAGGTGGATCAGAAAATCACCAGCTACAAACGCGACATCATTGATATATACAGAGAAAAGAGTCGGCCCGAGAATTGAACCCTGTGGCAACTCCATAGAGACTGCCAGAGGTCCGGACAACAGGCCCTCCGTTTTGACACATTGAACTCTATCAGAGAAGTAGTTGGTGAACAAGGCAAGGCAGTAATTTGAGAAGCCAAGGCTATTGAGTCTGCCGATAAGAATGCGGTGATTGACAGAGTCAAAAGCCTTGGCCAGGTCGATGAATACGGCTGCACAGTACTGTCTTTTATCGATGGCGGTTATGATATCGTTTAGGACCTTGGGCGTGGCTGAGGTGCACCCATGACCAGCTCTGAAACCCGATTGCATAGTGGAGAAGGTACGGTGGGATTCGAAATGGTCGGTGATCTGTTTGTTAACTTGGCTTTCGAAGATTTTAGAAAGGCAGGGTAGGATAGATATAGGTCTATAACAGTTTGGGTCTAGAGTGTCTCCCCCTTTGAAGAGGGGGATGACCATGGCAGCTTTCCAATCTATGGGGATCTCAGATGATACGAAAGAGAGGTTGAACAGGCTAGTAGTAGGGGTTGCAACAATTTCGTCGGATACTTTTTAGAAAGAGAGGGTCCAGATTGCCTAGCCCGGCTGATTTGTAGGGATCCAGATTTTTCAGCTCTTTCAGAACATCAGCTGTCTGGATTTGGTTGAGTGAAGAAGAAGCGGGGGGGGGGGTGCTGCAGGGGGTGCATGTTGGTAGGGGTAGGGGTAGCATGGCCAGCCGTAGAGAATTGCTTATTGAAATTATCGATTCGCGTAGATTTATTGGTGGTAACAGTGTTTCCTATCCTCAGAGCAGTGGGCAGCTGGGAGGAGGTGCTCATATTCTCCATGGACTTTACAGTGTCCCAAAACTTTTTGGAATTAGTGCTACTGGATGCAAATTTCTGTTTGAAAAAGCTAGCCTTAGCTTTTCTAACTGCCTGAGTATATTGGTTCCTAACTTCCCTGAAAAGTTGCACATCACGGGGGCTATTCGATGCTAATGCAGAACGCCACAGGATGTTTTTGTGCTGGTCAAGGGCAGACAGGTCTGGAGTGAACCAAGGACTATATCTATTCCTAGTTCTACATTTTTTGAATGGAACATGCTTATTTAAGATGGTGAGGAAGGCACTTTTAAGGAATAGCTAGTCATCATCTACTGACAGGATGAGGTCAATGTCATTCCAGGATACCCCGGCCAGGTCGATTAGAAAGGCCTGCTCGCAGAAGTGTTTTAGGGAGCGTTTGACAGTGATGAGGGGTGGTCGTTTGGTCGCAGACCCATTACGGATGCAGGCAATGAGGCAGTGATCGCTGAGATCCTGGTTGAAGACAGCAGAGGTGTATTTAGGGCAGGTTGGTCAGGATGATAGGGCAGGTTGGTCAGGATGATATCTAAGAGGGTCTACATGGTTACAGATTTAGGGTTGTACCTGGTAGGTTCCTTGATAATTTGTGTAAGATTCAGGGCATCTAGCTTACTTTGTAGGAAGGCCGGGGTGTTAAGCATGTCCCAGTTTAGGTCACCTAACAGTACAAACTCTGAAGATAGATGGGGGAGATCAATTCACATATTGTGTCCAGGGCATAGCTGGGGGCTGAAAGGGGTCTATAGCAAGCGGCAACAGTGAGAGATTTGTTTCTGGAAAGGTGGATTTTTAAAAGTGGAAGCTCGAATTGTTTGGGCACAGACATGGATAGTAAGGCAGAACTCTGCAGGCTAACTCCACCCCCTTTGGCAGTTCTATCTTGTCGGAAAATGTTGTAGTTAGGGATGGAAATTTCAGGATTTTTGGTGGCCTTCCTAAGCCAGGATTCAGACATGGCTAAGACATCCGGGTTGGCGGAGTGTGCTAAACCAATGAATAAAACAAACTTAGGGAGGAGGCTTCTAATGTTAACATGGATGAAACCAAGGCTGTTACGGTTACAGTAGTCAACAAATGACAGCGCCTGGGGAATGGGAGTGATGCTGGGGGCTGCAGGGCCTGGGTTAACCTCTACAACACCAGAGGAACAGAGGAGGAGTAAGATAAGGGTACGGCTAAAGGCTATAAGAACCTGGGGAATGGGAGCGGTGCAGGGGGCTGCAGGGCCTGGGTTAACCTCTACAACACCAGAGGAACAGAGGAGGAGTAAGGGTACGGCTAAAGGCTATAAGAACTGGCTGTCTAGTGTGTTTGGAACTGAGAGTAAAAGGAGCAGATTTCTGGGCTCGGAAGAATAGATTCAAAGCATAATGTACAGACAAGGGTATGTTAGGATGTGAGTACAGTGGAGATAAACCTAGGTATTGAGTGACGATGAGAGAGGTTTTGTCTCTAGAGGAACCATTTAAGCCAAGTGAGGTCCCCGCATGTGTGGGGGGTGGAACAAAAGGGCTAGCTAAGGCATATTGAGCAGGGCTGGAGGCTCTACAGTGAAATAAGACAATAATCAATAACCAAAACAGCAATTGACATGGCATATTGACATTAGGGAGAGGCATGTGTAGCCGAGTGATCATAGAGTCCAGTGAGTAGCTTGGCGAGCTGGAGACACGGCGATTCAGACAGCAGGCTGGGGCTAGTAGGCTAGCAGGCAGGCCTCCAGGGGACGTTGCAGCGGAAGAGCCTGTTGAAACCCCCTCGGACTGTAACGTCGGCAGACCAGTCGTGATGGATCGGCGGGGCTCCTGGTCGGCAGTAAAAGGTCCAGGCAAATTGGAATAAGAGGTATTGTAACCCAGGAATTGACTGATGGATCTCTTCAGGCTAGCCGGGAGATGGGCATAGCTCGAGGCTAGCGCCAGGCTAACTGGTGCTTGCTTTTTGGGACAGAGACGTTAGCCAGGAGTAGCCACTCGGATAGCAGCTAGCTAACTGCGGTGATCCGGTGTAAAGGTTCAGAGCTTGCGGTAGGAATCCGGAGATGTGGTAGAGAAAAGCAGTCCAATATGCTCTGGGTTGATATCGCTCTGTGCAGACTGGCAGGTATTGACCGGGCTGAGAGTAAACTGACTACTAGTTAGTAGCTAGTTAACTGGCTAGCTTCAGATGGGGGTTCTGGTGCTAAAGTATTTAAAAAAAATAGCAGATCCATACCACATTGGGTGAGGCAGGTTGCAGGAGAGTATGTTCAGTCCGTAGATGGAAATTGAGATTAAAAATATAAAAAATATATACGAAATATATACGAAGAAAACAATATATACACGGTATGGGACAAGACAAGACAAAACAGACGTCCGACTGCTACGCCATCTTGGATAATAAGGAAGATGTGATCAATACATGCTGATGATTTCATTCCTGTACTATTTGTAACTACTCTGGTAGGTTGACTGATAACCTGCAGACTTTGGTTACAGTTTGAAGCTTTTTCTTGAGTGGGCAGCTTGATGAAAGCCAGTCAATATTGGCCATCAGTACTCAGTCTATGATTCTCTGATGTAGACACGAGTTGTACTTGTTTCTCCAGCCATCAGTTCTCAGTCTATTTTTCTCTGATATATGTACATGTTGCTGTATGTGTCTGTTGACCAATCCCAATCCTCTGTGTGATTAATAAAGTTTATTACAAGTCTTACCGGGACAGAGGGTGTGCAGGGTGTCATGGCCGCTCCACAAGGCACTGGTCAGGTGACTCTGGGAGGACCCAGAGAACAACAGGAAGTACTCCTCACCCTCCTCGTCCTCAGTCTGCTCTCCGTCACATAGCTGTACTGTTATCACAACCTTACCCTGCAGAGAAGGAGAGGAGAGGGTTAAGGTTATCTTGTGTAACTGCTTAAAAGTGCAGAAATGCCAATGAGATTTTACAGTTGATCTTTGTTAGTTTTCCACAAAACGGTGAGAGCTGTTTAGGTGACAGAAAATGTCCTCCTGACTGTTGCGATTAGATTTTTCATTTTATTAGGATATTTTTTTTAGCCTAAGTTAGAAAAACAACAAAAGCAAAGTAAAAGCAGAAAAACACAAACAAAGATTCCATTACCTATACATATTACGAGTTAAATCCACCAGCGCACCTCCTCCCCCCTCCAACCACATATGAATTTAAATACAGAGTAACATAAACTCAGCAAAAAAAGAAACGTCCTCTCACTGTCAACTGTGTTTATTTTCAGCAAACTTAACATGTGTAAATATTTCTATGAACATAACAAGATTCAACAACTGAGACATAAACTGAACAAGTTCCACAGACATGTGACTAACAGAAATGGAATAATGTGTCCCTGAACAAAGGGGGGGTCAAAATTAAAAGTAACAGTCAGTATCTGGTATGGCCACCAGCTGCATTAAGTACTGCAGTGCATCTCCTCCACATGGACTGCACCAGATTTGCCAGTTCTTGCTGTGAGATGTTACCCCATTCTTCCACCAAGGCACCGGCAAGTTCCCGGACATTTCTGGGGAGAATGGCCCAAGCCTTCACCCTCCGATCCAACAGGTCCCAGACGTGCTCAATGGGATTGAGATCCGGCCTCTTCGCTGGCCATGGCAGAACACTGACATTCCTGTCTTGCAGGAAATCACACAGAGAACGAGCAGTATGGCTGGTGGCATTGTCATGCTGGAGGGTCATGTCAGTATGAGCTTGCAGGAAGGGTACCACATGAGGGAGGTGAAAATAGTGCCACCTACCCTAGTGAGGTCAAAGCCTTTATAATGAAGATCTGTAAACTTATTTGGATTTTTACAAATTATCTTTGAAAGACAGGGTCCTGAAAAAGGGACGTTCCTTTTTTTTGCTGCCGCCTCATCGGCCATACGACTGCCCCATTGACCTCCAGCCTGGAGCTCCTCTCCCAAGTAGTCGGTTGTTTAACCTCTCTCGTCCCGAGCAAGAGGCTATGGAGAGGTACATCCAGGATTCTCTGGCTGCAAGCCATCTTCCTCCCTGGTGGGTGCTGGGTTTCTCTTTGAGAAGAAGGATGGGTCACTGAGGCCGTGCATAAACTTCCGTGGACTAAATAATATCACAGTAAAGAACAAGTACCCCTTGCCACTCATCAGCTCTGCTTTTTGCCCCCCTCCATGGTGCCACGGTGTTTACCAAACTCGACCACCGGAATGCCTACCACCTTGTCCGCGTAAGAGACGGGAGACGAGTGGAAGACTGCGTTCAACACACCACTTGGTCACTTTGAGTATTTTGCCTTTTGGTCTTACTAAATCCCCTGCTGTTTTCCAGAACCTATTCATTGACGTGCTGAGGGATGTGATTGGACGCTTCGTTTTTGTCTATTGAGATGACATCATGATTTTTTCCAAAGACCCTGAGGCTCACCAGCAACACGTTCGCCAAGTTCTTCAACGGCTGTTGGAGAATAAGCTTTTTGTTAAAGCTGAAATATGTGAGTTCCATGCTGCCAGTGTCCTTCCTGGGTTATATCATTGCACAGGGACAGTTACGTATGGACCCCGTCAAGGTCATGGCAGTCACAGAGGCCTGCGCCCTCCAACCTGAAGCAGCTACAATGTTTCCTGGAGTTTGCACATTTTTACAGACGTTTCATCTGCAACTACAGCCGTCTGGCAGCACCTCTCACCACTCTCACCCTCCACCTCCACTCCATTCCACTGGACTCCTGAGGCAGAGGCACCATTCCTGGAAGTTAAGCGCCGCTTCACCTCCGCTCCTTACACAGCCTGACCCAGAACTCCAGTTCATCGTGGAGGTGGACGCCTCTGACACCTGGGTAGGTGCTGTTCTGTCTCAACATTCCCCGTCTGATCAGAAGGTCCATCCATGTGCATTCTTTTCCCGCAAGCTCTCAGCTGCAGAGAGGAATTTTGACATTGGAAACCGGGAACTCCTGGCGGTTAAGATGGCTCTGGAGGAATGGCGTCATTGGCTGGAGGGCTCTGTAACCCCCTTCAGCATGTGGACTAACCATAAAAACCTGTCCAGACTGCCAAACATCTGAACTCCTAGCAAGCCAGGTGGGCCTTGTTCTTCGGTAGATTCAATTTCACACTCACTTATCGCCCCGTTTCGAAGAATACCAAGCCTGATGCACTCTCTCGCCAGTTCACCACCAACAACACGGGTACCGAGCCAGAAGCCATTGTGCCATCCACCTGCATTGTTGCCGCCATCACCTGGGAGATCGAGTCCCGTATCCGCCAGGCTCACCCTGGTATGAACCGGACCCTCGCCTTCCTGCGTCAGCGCTTTGGTGGCCCACTTTGGAGAGAGATGTCCGGGAGTTTGTCTCAGCCTGTTCGGTTTGTGCCCAGAACAAAACTCAGCTCCAGAACTACACCCCGGTTCAAAAGGTATGACTCTCATCGAAGGTCCTGCCATTGAAGGTGGCATCGAAGAAACTTTCCCCCCTATTCATTGGTCCCTTTGAAATTGACCGTGTCATTAACCCTTCCGCGGTGATCCTGAAACTCCGAGACTCTCTCGGGATCCATCGTACCTTCCACGTATCCCTGATTAAACCTGTCTGTTCCCGTCCCGTCTCCTCCTGCGGCAGCTCCTACACCCCCTCGGCTCATCGATGACCATTCTGCCTCTACCATCCGGCGGCTTCTGGACGTGCGCCGTCGGGGTCGTGGCTGGCAGTACCTGGTGGACTGGGAGGGATACGGGCCTGAGGAGCGCTGCTGGGTGGCCCGCCGTCACATTATGGACCCCTCTCTCTTATGGGATTTCTATAACCTCACACCCAGATAAGCCTGGTCGGGCGCCAGGTGGCGCCTGTAGATGGGGGGGGTACTGTCACATCTGCTCTTGCAACACCCTATACTGCTCATCCTGTGTCTCCATGATCTGCCGCCACTCCCCCAGTACTTTCTCCCTCTTCCTCTCTCTCTCTCTCTCTCTCTCTGTGTGTGTGATTGTGTGGACGAAGACAGGTATGCTGGAGTCAGAGCAGATCCCCACCAGCTGCAACTCGTTCCATAATCAAGACCTCTACAAATAGTGAGCCCTGCTCAGTCAGTCTAAGTTTCTAGCCATTTGTTACTAATCAATCTTGTTATCCTGTTGTGCCTGTCAAGAGCGTCTAAAGGAGTAGACCAAGGCGCAGCGTACTTAGAGTTCCACATGTTTAATAAATATGAAACTCACCAAAACGAAACGTGACGTTCTGGGCTGCTCACAGGCAGCTACACAAAAACATGAATATACTGCAGCCACCCCAGACCCTATTCACACTACTAATATACTGCAGCCAACCCAGACCCTATTCACACTACTAATATACTGCAGCCGCCCCAGACCCCATTCACACTACTAATATACTGCAGCCACCCCAGACCCTATTCACACTACTAATATACTGCAGCCGCCCCAGACCCTATTCACACTACTAATATACTGCAGCCACCCCAGACCCTATTCACACTATACTAATATACTGCAGCCACCCCAGACCCTATTCACACTACTAATATACTGCAGCCACCCCAGACCCTATTCACACTACTAATATACTGCAGCCACCCCAGACCCTATTCACACTACTAATATACTGCAGCCGCCCCAGACCCTATTCACACTACTAATATACTGCAGCCACCCCAGACCCTATTCACACTATACTAATATACTGCAGCCACCCCAGACCCTATTCACACTACTAATATACTGCAGCCACCCCAGACCCTATTCACACTACTAATATACTGCAGCCGCCCCAGACCCTATTCACACTACTAATATACTGCAGCCACCCCAGACACTATTCACACTACTAATATACTGCAGCCACCCCAGACCCTATTCACACTACTAATATACTGCAGCCACCCCAGACCCTATTCACACTACTAATATACTGCAGCCGCCCCAGACCCCATTCACACTACTAATATACTGCAGCCGCCCCAGACCCTATTCACACTACTAATATACTGCAGCCACCCCAGACCCTATTCACACTACTAATATACTGCAGCCACCCCAGACCCTATTCAAACTACTAATATACTGCAGCCACCCCAGACCCAATTCACACTACTAATATACTGCAGCCACCCCAGACCCTATTCACACTATACAAATATACTGCAGCCACCCCAGACCCTATTCACACTACTAATATACTGCAGCCACCCCAGACCCTATTCACACTACTAATATACTGCAGCCACCCCAGACCCTATTCACACTACTAATATACTGCAGCCACCCCAGACCCTATTCACACTACTAATATATTGCAGCCACCCCAGACACTATTCACACTACTAATATACTGCAGCCGCCCCAGACTCTATTCACACCACTAATATACTGCAGCCCCAGACCCTATTCACACTACTAATATACTGCAGCCACCCCAGACCCTATTCACACTACTAATATACTGCAGCCACCCCAGACTCTATTCACACCACTAATATGCTGCAGCCCCAGACCCTATTCACACTACTAATATACTGCAGCCACCCCAGACCCTATTCACACTACTAATATACTGCAGCCACACCAGACCCTATTCACACACTACTAATATACTGCAGCCACCCCAGACCCTATTCACACAACTAATATACTGCAGCCACCCCAGACCCTATTCACACACTACTAATATACTGCAGCCGCCCCAGACCCAATTCACACTATACTAATATACTGCAGCCACCCCAGACCCTATTCACACTACTAATATACTGCAGCCACCCCAGACCCTATTCACACTATACTAATATACTGCAGCAACCCCAGACCCTATTCACACTACTAATATACTGCAGACACCCCAGACCCTATTCACACTACTAATATACTGCAGCCACCCCAGACCCTATTCACACTACTAATATACTGCAGCCACACCAGACCCTATTCACACTACTAATATACTGCAGCCACCCCAGACCCTATTCACACTACTAATATACTGCAGCCGCCCCAGACCCTATTCACACTACTAATATACTGCAGCCACCCCAGACCCTATTCACACTACTAATATACTGCAGCCGCCCCAGACCCTATTCACACTACTAATATACTGCAGCCACCCCAGACCCTATTCACACTATACTAATATACTGCAGCCACCCCAGACCCTATTCACACTACTAATATACTGCAGCCACCCCAGACCCTATTCACACTACTAATATACTGCAGCCACCCCAGACCCTATTCACACTACTAATATACTGCAGCCGCCCCAGACCCTATTCACACTACTAATATACTGCAGCCACCCCAGACCCTATTCACACTATACTAATATACTGCAGCCACCCCAGACCCTATTCACACTACTAATATACTGCAGCCACCCCAGACCCTATTCACACTACTAATATACTGCAGCCGCCCCAGACCCTATTCACACTACTAATATACTGCAGCCACCCCAGACACTATTCACACTACTAATATACTGCAGCCACCCCAGACCCTATTCAAACTACTAATATACTGCAGCCACCCCAGACCCTATTCACACTACTAATATACTGCAGCCGCCCCAGACCCTATTCACACAACTAATATACTGCAGCCCCAGACCCTATTCACACTACTAATATACTGCAGCCGCCCCTGACCCTATTCACACTACTAATATACTGCAGCCGCCCCAGACCCTATTCACACTACTAATATACTGCAGCCGCCCCAGACCCTATTCACACTACTAATATACTGCAGCCGCCCCAGACCCTATTCACACTACTAATATACTGCAGCCACCCCAGACCCTATTCACACTACTAATATACTGCAGCCGCCCCAGACCCTATTCACACTACTAATATACTGCAGCCGCCCCAGACCCTATTCACACTACTAATATACTGCAGCCACCCCAGACCCTATTCCCACTACTAATATACTGCAGCCACCCCAGACCCTATTCAAACTACTAATATACTGCAGCCACCCCAGACCCAATTCACACTACTAATATACTGCAGCCACCCCAGACCCTATTCACACTATACTAATATACTGTAGCAACCCCAGACCCTATTCACACTACTAATATACTGCAGCCACCCCAGACCCTATTCACACTACTAATATACTGCAGCCACCACAGACCCTATTCACACTACTAATATACTGCAGCCACCCCAGACCCTATTCACACTACTAATATACTGCAGCCACCCCAGACACTATTCACACTACTAATATACTGCAGCCACACCAGACCCTATTCACACTACTAATATACTGCAGCCACCCCAGACCCTATTCACACTACTAATATACTGCAGCCGCCCCAGACCCTATTCACACCACTAATATACTGCAGCCCCAGACCCTACTCACACTACTAATATACTGCAGCCACCCCAGACCCTATTCACACTACTAATATACTGCAGCCACCCCAGACCCTATTCACACCACTAATATGCTGCAGCCCCAGACCCTATTCACACTACTAATATACTGCAGCCACCCCAGACCCTATTCACACTACTAATATACTGCAGCCACACCAGACCCTATTCACACACTACTAATATACTGCAGCCACCCCAGACCCTATTCACACAACTAATATACTGCAGCCACCCCAGACCCTATTCACACACTACTAATATACTGCAGCCGCCCCAGACCCAATTCACACTATACTAATATACTGCAGCCACCCCAGACCCTATTCACACTACTAATTACTGCAGCCACCCCAGACCCTATTCACACTATACTAATATACTGCAGCAACCCCAGACCCTATTCACACTACTAATATACTGCAGCCACCCCAGACCCTATTCACACTACTAATATACTGCAGCCACCCCAGACCCTATTCACACTACTAATATACTGTAGCCACACCAGACCCTATTCACACTACTAATATACTGCAGCCACCCCAGACCCTATTCACACTACTAATATACTGCAGCCGCCCCAGACCCTATTCACACTATACTAATATACTGCAGCCACCCCAGACCCTATTCACACTACTAATATACTGCAGCCACCCCAGACCCTATTCACACTACTAATATACTGCAGCCGCCCCAGACCCTATTCACACTACTGTCATGACGTTGGCCTCTTTGAGTACAGGGAGGACAGTTGACCCCCTCCCCTTTGTACCATCCCCCAACCTACCTCCCCCCAACCCAGGCCCTGTGTGAAAGGGTTGTAAAACTAAGAGGAGATCTCTTGCCACATGGCCCATAGAGAGACACAGGAAATTCTTCCAACTCACAGAATTGGGGAGCCAAGCGACATTTGTGTTCTGGAGAAGGTATGAAAGATTGGTGAAGAATCCAGCTACGAACTGGTCCGCTTGGTACAATTTTGTGATACTCAGAAGAGACAATATAGCCATATTACCATAAAACTGTTTATATAATAGCCTCAGCGATGAGACTTGCATCATAATGGTTGTATAAAATGTATTAATAAGGATAAAGCTATTTGTAATACATTGAGATGCTATGTACTGATGTTAATGTGAGAGAATTGTATTTCTGTACCAAGCTTAACTCAGTCATCGGCACGCCCCCCCCCCCCCCCCCCCCCCCCAGGGACACAGACAGGACCAGGCGTCATGTGACATGTTCACTATAAAACTATACCCTGAGCTACTTTTTTCAGACCAGGCCTCCACTCCATTAGTGAGTTGGCCAGTAGGTTTGACCATCCAATTCCTATACTGAAAGTGAACTACACCACGTGGTTAACTTTTAGACTATCGAGACCGACAGAATAAGAACAAGTCTTTGATATTAATTATTAGTCTGCAGCTAAGTAAATTATATCATCGAACGTGAAGACCAACGAAACATCCATTCTATGACAACATTAATGAATGTCGCTCTGAAAGATCCATTCTAACCGAGAGAGAGAGAGAGAGAGAGAACGCGGACAAAACTCCCCAACAGAACAGAACTCTCCAACAAGGATCCCGACGACACACTGAGCGTAAATATATATTGATTGCAATTGTTCCCGAATGAGTGAGCGTTCATGTGCAAAGGATTAGCATATCAATTGTTAATATTAATGAACTCTGTGCCACAGCTGACCTTTTATGATCCATTGTTCAACAGGCCGACCTGCCTGTTTAGCCCACAAGGGCACATTCCTCTACCAATTCTTTGTGACGATAACTACTGTTTGTATATTTTCTGTTAATTACTTAGTGTAGTAAATAAATGATTTTAAGACAATTGATGTATGGATGATTTTAGTAAAGACTGGGTTCGTGCAGATACAACAATTTATGACGTTTGGAATGAGACTGGACGCGAGGTAAAATACACCATTTAAACCAGAAGATAATCGGCCTATACTATAATATTATAATATAGGAAAGTTATATTAGGAAAATTATAACTTTGTAATCTGAATATTTTCCTTGGTGCCCCGATCTCCTAGTTAATTACAATTAAACGATTAATCAGTTTAATCGCGTGATAATAATTACAGGGAGTTAATTGATTAACATGTCTTCAGTTTAATGGTACCCCAAAGACACGACATATATGGAGCCCCCGTGCGAGGAATCTAAGATAGAATTGGACTTTGCTGTGAAATTCTATATATCAATTGTGCAAACAGAATTGTACAAACAGCCTGCTATCTAAACAAAGTGATTGTGCCTTTTCCATTGGGAGAAGCTATTAAGAGTGGCTCCGGTCTTATGTCGATAGCAGTGAGGGATAAATTCCAGATTTAGTCCGTTAGGCCAAACGGTACTATTTCTGTCGGTCAATATTAATTTCTAGAGTAAGGTTAGAAATTAGATGTTAACTGTCCGGTAACCGAGCCGAATAATTTGCCTACCGCACTAAGACAGTGTGGGCAGACCGTATGCGTATCTGTATTTAAGTACCGTGTCGCTCCGGTCAGCATAAATGCTAGCAGAATATGCTGAATGGGGTTAAGGTGAGACGTCACTAGAAAACCCACCCTTTCCATAGTGAAAGGACCCTATTTTGGTGCTTGGAAGGATACTCCTGAACCAAGTAGCAATAGCTTAGCATTACGGGCAAGCTAACAGAGAGGGAACATTTCCTCTCCCTGTGCCACGTTTTAATCTCTCCGCCTGGCGCGACGGAAGTCCCAACCTTTGTACTTCACCTGGTGGTGAAGAATTGCCAGTACATCTCTAAGGGAAATCCAAACGTGGAGCACGGTAACATATCCAGACAATCGCAATTGACTGGATATGACGTCTCATTCAATTTAACTAACAAGTGAAATTGCCAGATTTACCTTTTCAAGTGGGTCTTTTAAATAATATCCAAAATTGATTGGGCGTCTACAATGAGTCATGATTAACTTTTTCCAAACTTAACTTAGATGAAGCAATGCTCTCAGGTTAATTGAAAGTTAATTCCCAGATAGCCTATACAGGTTTGATATATCATAAATAGATTAATCAGTAAAATCTGCTTTAGCAAAGCACATTCAGTAAAACCCATTACTGACTGGAGTGAACCCCATGTGGCTTCGGCCTTAAGGGAAAGTATAGTGGTGAATGTACCCGAAACATTTAAACTACATTACTGTTATGATAACCCCACAATCTGAATTGCTTGGGTATCATTGCCTCATTCAATTTATTTAGTTAAATTGTCGAACATACCTTTCTAGGTTCTTCCAACTAAATGAGACAACTTAAACTTTGCATATTAACCTTGATGAAGCAACCTCTCAGGTAATTCAAAGTTAATTCCCAGATAGCCTATACAGGTTTGATATATCATAAATAGATTAATCAGTAAAATCTGCTTTAGCAAAGCACAGTCACCAAACCCATTACTGACGGGAGTGAATCCCATTGGCTTCAGCCCCAGGGAGGAGCGTACCCTAGTGGTGAAGGGTCCCAACATTTGACCTACGGGTTACACTTATGATATCCAATCAATGGAGATTGTATGGATTATCGTCTCATTCAATTTAATAAGTTAAATTGTCGAACATGCCTTTCTAGGTTCTTCCAATTAAATGAGACAACTTAAACTTTGCATATTAACCTGGATGAAGCAACCTCTCAGGTAATTCAAGTTTAATACCCAGATAGCCTACCCAGGTAGGACTAATCATTGGCATTGATTAATTCAATTTGCTTTTGCAAATTCATTCACGTCCAACTTCCATAGTACTGTACAGTACTGATGGTTCATTAACGTCTATAAATAGATTAAAATCGTCTTTGCAGCTCCCCACATTCCAAAACCAAATTTTTGAAAGTTAGGAAAAACATTTTTTCCTTTCAAATGTTCTAATAATGTGCAAGCTATCAGAGGGGGTGGTCCCCACTCGCCCACTAATTAGTGAACCTCCACCCGTAAATGGATTGATCTCTGACCTCAGCAGCAATAACAACCCTAATTATGCCATTAGTGGAAAAGCAGACAACAATATTTTCCAAAATCAACCATCGGGCGCAGACCTCGTAAAGGTTCTCTCCAGTCTAGCTCTGATGTCTTGCCATCCGAGATTGGCATCTGTCCAATACCGCAGTGCACAGCTGAAGCACGAGCAGGTAACGGTAGACATAAAGGGACAGGTGGAGAGAACCGGGAAACCAATGACCAATGCAGACAAGGGAAAAATTCTGCTAGCTATGGAACTGCGTTCGAAAACTGAACAATTAAATGTAATTGCAAAAACGTATGACGATGAACAAGCACAAGCTCTTCAACAAAATCGTTTTCTACAGGAACAAAATCATATGCTACAGGAACAACTCGATTTAGCCAAAACTAGATACGATGATGTCCACGCCAAACTAGATAAATCTGAAGAGTTATCTACAAACAGGAGCGCTCAACTTGACAACATGCATGCTGTTTTGTTGAATGTTACTCAAAATAACACGGTTCTCCTCAAAGCGCTGCAGACCAAAGACGATCAGTTAATGAACACAATGACAAAGTTGGATGATAAATCAGCAGAACTTATTGAAGTCGCTGACCAAATGAATGATGAGAGAACTCAGGTGATGAGGATGGAAATATTGATTTCTAAGCAAGCAGAGGAAATCTCATCACTGAATCTCTCGCTCCGTACTCAAGACCTCTATCTGCAAACCATGACAGATAAGTTTGAGACCGAAAGGAGCAGGTGTGACACTCACGTGTCCAAAATCGGTACTCTAAGCGCTCAAGTGGACTCTGCAATGCAGCAGAATTCCACCCTTAGGCACCATCTGGAGGAAATCCAGAATGGTCACGCTCTACAGCGCGACTATCCATCCAAGCAACCGGAGCCCTGTACTCACAGGAGTGAAGACAATAGGTTTCAGACCTTGCCTCCCTCATGTGTCCCTCAGTCTTCTCCTCTTGGCCCTTCCGCACTGAGTAATATGGCACCTCTTGGTCAACAACAACAAGGCTTGGCTTCTTCTCTTGGCCTTTCGGCCCCAATTTCTCCACAGGATGAAGCCAACCCTCTCCGCCCGCTTGGCGCGGAATACCTTGACAAACTCGTCAAGAATTTCCCCACCTTTGACCCCGTTCCAGGTCAGCCAAATGATACTGAGACGTTCCTAGCTGACATAGAGGACGCGTTGGGTGGCTACCCGAACGCTACAGGTTCTGACAGGGTTTACCTGTTGAAGCGAACGTCGAATAGACACGTGACGAGGTTCATTCGTCTACAACAGCAACACGTGCTAAATGACTACGCTAAACTTGCCACAGCTTTGAAATTAGAATTCAGTGGTTCTGCGACTCGCAAACACGATAGCTCACTGGCTAACACCGTCAAACAAACTCGGAACGAACACCCACAAGCTTTCTATCATAGGCTTCGTTCAGCTTACTTTGGCCTACTCACAGAAACAGGAATGGAAGAGCTGTTACCATTCAAACAAAAGTTTCTGTCGAACATGTATCCCACCTTCATTACCTACTTGGGCCCTGCCGCCCACGTTGGCTTACCTATCTTACAACTCAGAGAGCTTGCAAGCACAGCTTTTGAGGCATCAAAAGTTCACAACGCTAAGAGCCCTGACCACTCGGTTTTGAAGTTTGACCAGGAGCACTCACTCCAGTTAGAGGGTGCATTATCAGGTATTGGAGCGTCGAGAGATGACGCACAACAACAGTTTCTACCACGAAACCATGGTTCCAATAACCTCCGCGGTCGAAATAACTGTAAAGTACATAGCCATCAACATGACTACCGCTACAATCGACCCGTTCGCTACGTTCCTGCACCCAACCCACAAAAAGTGTCAGAGCACAAGGGTAACAAAGGGTTGAAGGACGATCAAAACGTAGACCAATGTTCTCCAGAAGTCCCACTACGGGAAGAACTTAAGCGAGAACAATTTGAGAAAAGGGTAAAACATAAGTCACAAGGACTTGACGGGGAATTACCGGACACCAGGTCCGCAGGAATTAACACCCATAGCATGGACGTTAAAATTCAAATTTCTCCCGCTCTCATTCAAGACCCTATCCAGGGCCGGCTTGATCAAGAAACAAGCCCCCGGGCTCTGTCTATAGACTCCAATACAAAAGTTGCGAAGATAAAGGTCAAACGCTTAGTTAAAGCCAAGCCCACTCAAAATCGGAAAAGTCAATCTGCTTCCATCTTGAACAGACATGGCACATCACGTCGTTGCGAACGACCACTCCACTTTGTGGGGAATATGTCCACTAACCACGAATCTAAACGGCCATACCTGGAAACAGTCCTGAGGACTGCTTAGCTTGTCATGCGCTAATTGATTCGGGTGCGACAATATCACTCATCTCTCAAACATTGTTTGATGATCTAAAAAGGGCTTTGAAGCCAACTAAACGTTGGTTAAAAGTGGAACGATGCGACACTAAACTTCGAGGGGTCACTCAGACTACCTCGCCTCTCACATTGAGAGTCATGCTGAAACTACACTTCCAGGACGTATCGCTCGTTCACCCTGTGTATGTTACCAGCCTCGAAACTGTACCCCTGCTACTTGGAGCAGACTTGATGGATTGGTTACTCCCATTGATGGATTGGAAAACCAACCAGGTATGGTCACAGGCCACAGTGCCTTCTCCACTGACCACACTGTCTCCCCCTAACGCTAGCTGCAACGCAGTCCTTCACGAGGGGTATCTGTCGAAAGCACCCCTTGGGAAAAAGACGTTTAGAAACCTCTTGATACAGAATCCGATCCACGGAGATAGCACGATATCTCGACACATTCCATCAGCCGACCATTCTTTTCATGATTTCGAGCCAGCTGTCTCTGTGAATAAGCAACTTCCCTCCTCCTTGCAGTCGTGCAATACGGTAGTTGAGATGAACTTCTCTTGCCCTTTGGACACTTCCGCAAGCACTGCGGCCGTCTCAGCAAGTAAAACATTGATGCACAGAGTACACTCTGCTTCCGATGATACACCTTTGTTGGGGACTGTCACCCCTTACAATGACACTAATGGCGTCAGTCCAGCAACTGACCCGATGACTCCCACTGGTGAAACACTTTGCGATATCACAGACCGATATCCTCGTCTCAGTTCGCAGGTAATGAAGAGGTTGCCACACGTGGACGCGGTGGTGACTGACAGACCTCGACAGCCACTGAGCGTTTTGAAGCACAAACACCAGGAGATTTGGTTGAAAGGCTACAGCCATTCTCATAACAACGCGGCCGCTGAAAACTCGTACGTAGGGTCCGATCTTCTCGTTTGCGCATCGGACACCAACACCACCCGCTGGTGGGGGGGTCCCGAGGCACAAAGGGGGGGAATAGTAGCCCAGACCCATGATGAGCCTCATCGAGGCCGGTGGGGGGGTCAAGACTACGGACAACACCGTACGAGGCCGCCAGAGCATAAATCAAATCTAGTTGTAAACTCCCCTATGAGAACAGTGAGGAGCAGACAGGCCCCTAGACGGGGATTATCTTAGAAGACATCTAAGATAGTACTGAGGTGTACCACACTGGTCGTAAAGGAAGTCCAGTGGACTTGTCCACCTCCAAAACAAATGGCATCAGTAATCATTCTTTGCCATGTGTAGGTTCAACTACAATACAACTAGTAAAATGCTCCAATCATGTGTTCCGGTAGATAATATTTCAGAATAAACTGGTCCCCTTGAGTACCAGTACCAATACTAGCAACAGTCAGTCCCGCTACAATCAGTAAGAAGGTTAGAGACCTAACCAATCAAATTACCATTGACAACAGCGACATAGGAGTCACTCAGAGTGCAACACGTGGAGGGGAATCTCCAGTGCACTCTTCCAATTGTTAACACACATGTCACTAATAAATAGGACCCTTCATTCAGGAGGAAAATTATTAGAAGTCATGAACCATGATCACACCACGTATGACTGGTCCAATACTTAAAGAGTACTTCCGTCGTGAGGTTAGCTCCTCCGTGGATAACATAGCTATGAAATAGACTTCATACCTATCGCCACTACAATAGTGGAAGACACAGTGACTTGTAGAAAAACTACTACAGACTCCCTTGACACCATTTCTGACTGACCTCCAGGCATTGACCTGAAAATTACCTGACTACGTCAGACTCATTCTGAACAAGTTGTAATCTGCCAGAATACTTGGTTTTCTTCCCTTGACATGCGCGCGTGTGTAAGCATAAACGCACATGCACAACGGAACATCCAATTAGGATTTATGCTAGGACCACTTAAGGGCCCAAGCAATATACCAGCCTTAGTAAAGTTGAACATTTACTTCTAGGCCTTTGACTCTACAGCACTCACCAGTTTTCTTCCCAGAAGTCCATAGGTCATACCTGTAGACTGCCAAAAACTAGTGCATTACAGCTGTAGACTTATCATATAGTTATCAACTTAGGATAGCGCCTAAGCAACACACCAAGTAGGAAAAACCCTAGATATGGCATTAGAGACAATGCCATGATAATCATTTTGCCAGAACATTGGACGTATATAGAATACAGTCCAATTAGATGATTTTTTTTTTTGTGTGAGAACTATATTTTGTATATTTTTTTGTTTATGCTTTCATTCCTTTTCGGTTCAGTTCCTTTGACACTTAGGAAGTGACAGAGCCATAAACAAAGTCCCCATACAACCATCACTTAGTGCCACAACGCCGCTCATTGGGGAATAAATGTAATTATATATATTTCATGAGTGTGTGTGCGTTGTTAACATCTGCCTAAGTTACTGCCAGATCTTCCAGTCTGGACGACGGGTCCAGAACGGCGACCCCAAATCCGGACACCCATGGCCTATCCTTGTGGCAGCATGCCCGCTGTCAGAGAGACTACCAAGGTAAACCACCAGAGGGGGGGGACCGCAACGGCGATCACCAACCAGGACATCCCCTGGCCCTTCCTGGGGTAATTTGCAGCTTCCAGGGAACCTACCAAGGTACACCACTAGAGGAGACCGCAACGGCGATCACCAACCGGACATCAACTGCCCATCCTTGTGGTGGACGGCTCCGCTTCCAGAGAGCCTATAACAGTTCAACCACCAGAGGGGACTGAAACGATGATCTACCAACGGGACATCACGTGGTCATGATTTTATGTTGATTTGTAACTTGCAGGATAAACAAGATCCAAACCACCAGGGGGGGTATGTCATGACGTTGGCCTCTTTGAGTACAGGGAGGACAGTTGACCCCCTCCCCTTTGTACCATCCCCCAACCTACCTTCCCCCCAACCCAGGCCCTGTGTGAAAGGGTTGTAAAACTAAGAGGAGAATCTCTTGCCACATGGCCCATAGAGAGACACAGGAAATTCTTCCAACTCACAGAATTGGGGAGCCAAGCGACATTTGTGTTCTGGAGAAGGTATGAAAGATTGGTGAAGACTAACCCTAACCCTATTCACACTACTAATATACTGCAGCCACCCCAGACACTATTCACACTACTAATATACTGCAGCCACCCCAGACCCTATTCAAACTACTAATATACTGCAGCCACCCCAGACCCTATTCACACTACTAATATACTGCAGCCGCCCCAGACCCTATTCACACAACTAATATACTGCAGCCCCAGACCCTATTCACACTACTAATATACTGCAGCCGCCCCTGACCCTATTCACACTACTAATATACTGCAGCCGCCCCAGACCCTATTCACACTACTAATATACTGCAGCCGCCCCAGACCCTATTCACACTACTAATATACTGCAGCCGCCCCAGACCCTATTCACACTACTAATATACTGCAGCCACCCCAGACCCTATTCACACTACTAATATACTGCAGCCGCCCCAGACCCTATTCACACTACTAATATACTGCAGCCGCCCCAGACCCTATTCACACTACTAATATACTGCAGCCACCCCAGACCCTATTCCCACTACTAATATACTGCAGCCACCCCAGACCCTATTCAAACTACTAATATACTGCAGCCACCCCAGACCCAATTCACACTACTAATATACTGCAGCCACCCCAGACCCTATTCACACTATACTAATATACTGTAGCAACCCCAGACCCTATTCACACTACTAATATACTGCAGCCACCCCAGACCCTATTCACACTACTAATATACTGCAGCCACCACAGACCCTATTCACACTACTAATATACTGCAGCCACCCCAGACCCTATTCACACTACTAATATACTGCAGCCACCCCAGACACTATTCACACTACTAATATACTGCAGCCACACCAGACCCTATTCACACTACTAATATACTGCAGCCACCCCAGACCCTATTCACACTACTAATATACTGCAGCCGCCCCAGACCCTATTCACACCACTAATATACTGCAGCCCCAGACCCTACTCACACTACTAATATACTGCAGCCACCCCAGACCCTATTCACACTACTAATATACTGCAGCCACCCCAGACCCTATTCACACCACTAATATGCTGCAGCCCCAGACCCTATTCACACTACTAATATACTGCAGCCACCCCAGACCCTATTCACACTACTAATATACTGCAGCCACACCAGACCCTATTCACACACTACTAATATACTGCAGCCACCCCAGACCCTATTCACACAACTAATATACTGCAGCCACCCCAGACCCTATTCACACACTACTAATATACTGCAGCCGCCCCAGACCCAATTCACACTATACTAATATACTGCAGCCACCCCAGACCCTATTCACACTACTAATTACTGCAGCCACCCCAGACCCTATTCACACTATACTAATATACTGCAGCAACCCCAGACCCTATTCACACTACTAATATACTGCAGCCACCCCAGACCCTATTCACACTACTAATATACTGCAGCCACCCCAGACCCTATTCACACTACTAATATACTGTAGCCACACCAGACCCTATTCACACTACTAATATACTGCAGCCACCCCAGACCCTATTCACACTACTAATATACTGCAGCCGCCCCAGACCCTATTCACACTATACTAATATACTGCAGCCACCCCAGACCCTATTCACACTACTAATATACTGCAGCCACCCCAGACCCTATTCACACTACTAATATACTGCAGCCGCCCCAGACCCTATTCACACTACTGTCATGACGTTGGCCTCTTTGAGTACAGGGAGGACAGTTGACCCCCTCCCCTTTGTACCATCCCCCAACCTACCTCCCCCCAACCCAGGCCCTGTGTGAAAGGGTTGTAAAACTAAGAGGAGATCTCTTGCCACATGGCCCATAGAGAGACACAGGAAATTCTTCCAACTCACAGAATTGGGGAGCCAAGCGACATTTGTGTTCTGGAGAAGGTATGAAAGATTGGTGAAGAATCCAGCTACGAACTGGTCCGCTTGGTACAATTTTGTGATACTCAGAAGAGACAATATAGCCATATTACCATAAAACTGTTTATATAATAGCCTCAGCGATGAGACTTGCATCATAATGGTTGTATAAAATGTATTAATAAGGATAAAGCTATTTGTAATACATTGAGATGCTATGTACTGATGTTAATGTGAGAGAATTGTATTTCTGTACCAAGCTTAACTCAGTCATCGGCACGCCCCCCCCCCCCCCCCCCCCCCCCCCAGGGACACAGACAGGACCAGGCGTCATGTGACATGTTCACTATAAAACTATACCCTGAGCTACTTTTTTCAGACCAGGCCTCCACTCCATTAGTGAGTTGGCCAGTAGGTTTGACCATCCAATTCCTATACTGAAAGTGAACTACACCACGTGGTTAACTTTTAGACTATCGAGACCGACAGAATAAGAACAAGTCTTTGATATTAATTATTAGTCTGCAGCTAAGTAAATTATATCATCGAACGTGAAGACCAACGAAACATCCATTCTATGACAACATTAATGAATGTCGCTCTGAAAGATCCATTCTAACCGAGAGAGAGAGAACGCGGACAAAACTCCCCAACAGAACAGAACTCTCCAACAAGGATCCCGACGACACACTGAGCGTAAATATATATTGATTGCTGTTGTTCCCGAATGAGTGAGCGTTCATGTGCAAAGGATTAGCATATCAATTGTTAATATTAATGAACTCTGTGCCACAGCTGACCTTTTATGATCCATTGTTCAACAGGCCGACCTGCCTGTTTAGCCCATAAGGGCACATTCCTCTACCAATTCTTTGTGACGATAACTACTGTTTGTATATTTTCTGTTAATTACTTAGTGTAGTAAATAAATGATTTTAAGACAATTGATGTATGGAAGATTTGAGTAAAGACTGGGTTCGTGCAGATACAACAATTTATGACGTTTGGAATGAGACTGGACGCGAGGTAAAATACACCATTTAGACCAGAAGATAATCGGCCTATACTATAATATTATAATATAGGAAAGTTATATTAGGAAAATTATAACTTTGTAATCTGAATATTTCCCTTGGTGCCCCGCTCTCCTAGTTAATTACAATTAAACGATTAATCAGTACAATCGCGTGATAATAATTACAGGGAGTTAATTGATAAACATGTCTTCAGTTTAATGGTACCCAAAGACACGACACTACTAATAAACTGCAGCCACCTCAGACCCTATTCACACTACTAATATACTGCAGCCACCCCAGACCCTATTCACACTATACTAATATACTGCAGCCACCCCAGACCCTATTCACACCACTAATATACTGCAGCAACCCCAGACCCTATTCACACTACTACTAATATACTGCAGCAACCCCAGACCCTATTCACAATTCTACTATACTGCAGCAACCCCAGACCCTATTCACACTACTAATATACTGCAGCCACCCCAGACCCTATTCACACTACTAATATACTGCAGCTACCCCAGACCCTATTCACACTACTAATATACTGCAGCAACCCCAGACCCTATTCACACTACTAATATACTGCAGCAACCCCAGACCCTATTCACACTACTAATATACTGCAGCAACCCCAGACCCTATTCACACTACTAATATACTGCAGCAACCCCTGACCCTATTCACACTACTAATATACTGCAGCAACCCCAGACCCTATTCACACTACTAATATACTGCAGCAACCCCAGACCCTATTCACACTACTAATATACTGCAGCAACCCCAGACCCTATTCACACTACTAATATACTGCAGCCACCCCAGACCCTATTCACACACTACTAATATACTGCAGCCGCCCCAGACCCTATTCACACACTACTAATATACTGCAGCCACCCCAGACCCTATTCACACACTACTAATATACTGCAGCCGCCCCAGACCCTATTCCCACTACTACTATACTGCAGCCACACCAGACCCTATTCACACTACTAATATACTGCAGCCACCCCAGACCCAATTCACACTATACTAATATACTGCAGCCGCCCCAGACCCTATTCACACTACTACTATACTGCAGCCACACCAGACCCTATTCACACTATTAATATACTGCAGCCACCCCAGACCCTATTCACACTACTACTATACTGCAGCCACACCAGACCCTATTCACACTACTAATATACTGCAGCAACCCCAGACCCTATTCACACTACTAATATACTGCAGCCACCCCAGACCCTATTCACACACTCCTAATATACTGCAGCAACCCCAGACCCTATTCACACACTACTAATATACTGCAGCAACCCCAGACCCTATTCACACACTACTAACATACTGCAGCCACCCCAGACCCTATTCACACTACTACTAATATACTGCAGCAACCCCAGACCCTATTCACACTACTACTATACTGCAGCAACCCCAGACCCTATACACACTACTAATATACTGCAGCAACCCCAGACCCTATTCACACACTACTAATATACTGCAGCAACCCCAGACCCTATTCACACTACTAATATACTGCAGCAACCCCAGACCCTATTCACACCTACATGGGATCAAGGACCAGGATAAATACTTACATATATTGGAGCTTGATGTGGGTTCAGTTTCATGACACTGGAAAGAATGAAAAATAAAATCAGGAGAACATACAGAAAACAGTTGGGATCATCCTACCTTAAGGAACACAGGTATCACCTGTCTACCTGGTATCACATGACCAGAGCCTAATGCCTACCCAGGTATCACCTGTCTACCTGGTATTACATGACATAGAGCCTAACGTCTACCCAGGTATCACCTGTCTACCTGGTATCACATGACCAGAGCCTAATGCCTACCCAGGTATCACCTGTCTACCTGGTATCACATGACATAGAGCCTAATGCCTACCCAGGTATCACCTGTCTACCTGGTATCACATGACCAGAGCCTAATGCCTACCCAGGTATCACCTGTCTTCCTGGTATCACATGACATAGAGCCTAACGCCTACCCAGGTATCCCCTGTCTACCTGGTATCACATGACCAGAGCCTAACGCCTACCCAGGTATCACCTGCCTACCTGGTATCACATGACCAGAGCCTAATGCCTACCCAGGTATCACCTGTCTACCTGGTATCACATGACATAGAGCCCAACGCCCCTGTTACACTGTCATGTATTGGTCAGGTATAACACCGGATTTACCAATCAAAGTGGACTGTCTGTTTGTTGCCTCCTCCTCCTCCTGCAGTCTGAGCCGGCCAGGCTATTGGGAATACAGCCATGTCTTTGCCTGTCCTAATTCGCTCCCTAGCCCTCCCCCCTGGCCATATCCCTTCGACGTGGGACGTCTCTAAGGTGTAACAGCATGAGCTTCACCAATACACTGCTTAGACCTATCTAGAGACCGTTGAGATCTACAAACATTGAAGGGTAAGTGCTAAAGGGGGAGAGGTAGGGAACGACTTGGGATCAGCTGGCAGCGGCCTACTCTCCCGCAGGACAAACAGGTCCCAGTGGGATGGGGCTCAGCAGGGGACTTGGGATCAGCTGGCAGCGGCCTACTCTCCCGCAGGACAAACAGCGTCCCGCTAAACAGACTGGAATATTCCTCTGGCCGAAGGCACAGCGGAGGGAAATACAGGCCTGTTTGTGCTCTGAACTGAAAACAGACAGTTGATTTGACAACTGAGTTATATCCTCTTGGACATTCAGAGAGACAGACAGTTTCCTTTTGTATGTCCCCTCGCCGCTGGTACAAGTCCTCTTGACCAGGTCCCAGTGGGATGGAGCTCAGCAGGGGAGTTATCACTCCACCCCAGTGGGATGGGGCTCAGCAGGGGAGTTATCACTCCACCCAACCCCAGTGGGATGGGGCTCAGCAGGGGAGTTATCACTCCACCCCAGTGGGATGGGGCTCAGCAGGGGAGTTATCACTCCACCCCAGTGGGATGGAGCTCAGCAGGGGAGTTATCACTCCACCCAACCCCAGTGGGTTCAGCAGGGGAGTTATCACTCCACCCCAGTGGGATCGGGCTCAGCAGGGGAGTTATCACTCCACCCAACCCCAGTGGGATGGGGCTCAGCAGGGGAGTTATCACTCCACCCAACCCCAGTGGGTTCAGCAGGGGACTTGGGATCAGCTGGCAGCGGCCTACTCTCCCGCAGGACAAACAGCGTCCCGCTAAACAGACTGGAATATTCCTCTGGCCGAAGGCACAGCGGAGGGAAATACAGGCCTGTTTGTGCTCTGAACTGAAAACAGACAGTTGATTTGACAACTGAGTTATATACTCTTGGACATTCAGAGAGACAGACAGTTTCCTTTTGTATGTCCCCTCGCCGCTGGTACAAGTCCTCTTGACCAGGTCCCAGTGGGATGGAGCTCAGCAGGGGAGTTATCACTCCACCCCAGTGGGATGGGGCTCAGCAGGGGAGTTATCACTCCACCCAACCCCAGTGGGATGGGGCTCAGCAGGGGAGTTATCACTCCACCCCAGTGGGATGGGGCTCAGCAGGGGAGTTATCACTCCACCCCAGTGGGATGGAGCTCAGCAGGGGAGTTATCACTCCACCCAACCCCAGTGGGTTCAGCAGGGGAGTTATCACTCCACCCCAGTGGGATGGGGCTCAGCAGGGGAGTTATCACTCCATCCAACCCCAGTGGGATGGGGCTCAGCAGGGGAGTTATCACTCCACCCAACCCCAGTGGGTTCAGCAGGGGAGTTATCACTCCACCCCAGTGGGATGGGGTTCAGCAGGGGAGTTATCACTCCACCCAACCCCAGTGGGATGGGGCTCAGCAGGGGAGTTATCACTCCACCCAACCCCAGTGGGATGGGGCTCAGCAGGGGAGTTATCACACCACCCAACCCCAGTGGGATCGGGCTCAGCAGGGGAGTTATCACTCCACCCAACCCCAGTGGGATGGGGTTCAGCAGGGGAGTTATCACTCCACCCAACCCCAGTGGGACGGGGTTCAGCAGGGGAGTTATCACTCCACCCAACCCCAGTGGGATGGGGCTCAGCAGGGGAGTTATCACTCCACCCAACCCCAGTGGGTTCAGCAGGGGAGTTATCACTCCACCCCAGTGGGATGGGGTTCAGCAGGGGAGTTATCACTCCACCCAACCCCAGTGGGATGGGGCTCAGCAGGGGAGTTATCACTCCACCCAACCCCAGTGGGACGGGGCTCAGCAGGGGAGTTATCACTCCACCCAACCCCAATGGGATGGGGTTCAGTAGGGTAGTTATCACTCCACCCCAGTGGGATGGGGTTCAGCAGGGGAGTTATCACTCCACCCAACCCCAGTGGGATGGGGTTCAGCAGGGGAGTTATCACTCCACCCAACCCCAGAGGGATGGGGTTCAGCAGGGGAGTTATCACTCCACCCAACCCCAGTGGGATGGAGCTCAGCAGGGGAGTTATCACTCCACCCAACCCCAGTGGGATGGGGTTCAGCAGGGGAGTTATCACTCCACCCAACCCCAGTGGGACGGGGCTCAGCAGGGGAGTTATCACTCCACCCAACCCCAGTGGGACGGGGTTCAGCAGGGGAGTTATCACTCCACCCAACCCCAGTGGGACGGGGTTCAGCAGGGGAGTTATCACTCCACCCAACCCCAGTGGGACGGGGTTCAGCAGGGGAGTTATCACTCCACCCAACCCCAGTGGGACGGGGTTCAGCAGGGGAGTTATCACTCCACCCAACCCCAGTGGGATGGGGTTCAGCAGGGGAGTTATCACTCCACCCAACCCCAGTGGGATGGGGTTCAGCAGGGGAGTTATCACTCCACCCAACCCCAGTGGGACGGGGCTCAGCAGGGGAGTTATCACTCCACCCAACCCCAGTGGGACGGAGCTCAGCAGGGGAGTTATCACTCCACCCAACCCCAGTGGGACGGGGCTCAGCAGGGGAGTTATCACTCCACCCAACCCCAGTGGGACGGGGATCAGCAGGGGAGTTACCACTCCACCCAACCCCAGTGGGACGGGGTTCAGCAGGGGAGTTATCACTCCACCCAACCCCAGTGGGACGGGGATCAGCAGGGGAGTTATCACTCCACCCAACCCCAGTGGGATGGGGATCAGCAGGGGAGTTACCACTCCACCCAACCCCAGTGGGACGGGGATCAGCAGGGGAGTTATCACTCCACCCAACCCCAGTGGGACGGGGATCAGCAGGGTAGTTATCACTCCACCCAACCCCAGTGGGACGGGGCTCAGCAGGGGAGTTATCACTCCACCCAACCCCAGTGGGACGGGGATCAGCAGGGGAGTTATCACTCCACCCAACCCCAGTGGGACGGGGCTCAGCAGGGGAGTTATCACTCCACCCAACCCCAGTGGGACGGGGATCAGCAGGGGAGTTATCACTCCACCCAACCCCAGTGGGACGGGGCTCAGCAGGGGAGTTATCACTCCACCCAACCCCAGTGGGACGGGGATCAGCAGGGGAGTTACCACTCCACCCAACCCCAGTGGGACGGGGTTCAGCAGGGGAGTTATCACTCCACCCAACCCCAGTGGGACGGGGATCAGCAGGGGAGTTATCACTCCACCCAACCCCAGTGGGATGGGGATCAGCAGGGGAGTTACCACTCCACCCAACCCCAGTGGGACGGGGATCAGCAGGGGAGTTATCACTCCACCCAACCCCAGTGGGACGGGGATCAGCAGGGTAGTTATCACTCCACCCAACCCCAGTGGGACGGGGCTCAGCAGGGGAGTTATCACTCCACCCAACCCCAGTGGGACGGGGATCAGCAGGGGAGTTATCACTCCACCCAACCCCAGTGGGACGGGGCTCAGCAGGGGAGTTATCACTCCACCCAACCCCAGAGGGACGGGGATCAGCAGGGGAGTTATCACTCCACCCAACCCCAGTGGGACGGGGCTCAGCAGGGGAGTTATCACTCCACCCAACCCCAGTGGGACGGGGATCAGCAGGGGAGTTATAACTCCACCCAACCCCAGTGGGACGGGGCTCAGCAGGGGAGTTATCACTCCACCCAACCCCAGTGGGACGGGGCTCAGCAGGGGAGTTATCACTCCACCCAACCCCAGAGGGACGGGGATCAGCAGGGAGTTATCACTCCACCCAACCCCAGTGGGACGGGGCTCAGCAGGGGAGTTATCACTCCACCCAACCCCAGTGGGTCGGGGATCAGCAGGGGAGGACAGCTAATTGCGAAAGAGAGATGTATCAGATAAGATACTATTGAGACTAGTGCAGTCTCTACCCCCTAAACAGAAACTCAGCCCTTCTGCCCTTCTCAAATGACAAAGATACCAACACCTAAGAAATCATAATTTGTCCAAATTATCAGTGACAATAAAATATGTGCTGTCTGTTATCAGACGATACCGTCCTGTGTTCGGCGTGTCTGCTGTCAGACGATACCGTCCTGTATTCGGCGAGTCTGTTGTCAGACGATACCGTCCTTTATTCGGCGAGTCTGCTGTCAGACGATACCGTCCTGTATTCGGCGAGTCTGTTGTCAGACGATACCGTCCTGTATTCGGCGAGTCTGTTGTCAGACGATACCGTCCTGTATTCGGCGAGTCTGTTGTCAGACGGTACCGTCCTGTATTCGGCGAGTCTGCTGTCAGACGATACCGTCCTGTATTCGGCGAGTCTGCTGTCAGACGATACCGTCCTGTATTCGGCGAGTCTGCTGTCAGACGATACCGTCCTGTATTCGGCGAGTCTGTTGTCAGACGATACCGTCCTGTGTTCGGCGTGTCTGTTGTCAGACGATACTGTCCTGTGTTCGATGTGTCTGTTGTCAGACGATACCGTCCTGTATTCGGCGAGTCTGTTGTCAGACGATACCGTCCTGTGTTCGGCGTGTCTGTTGTCAGACGATACCGTCCTGTGTTCGGCGTGTCTGTGTCTGTTGTCAGACGATACCGTCCTGTGTTCGATGTGTCTGTTGTCAGACGATACCGTCCTGTGTTCAGCGTGTCTGTTGTCAGACGATACCGCCCTGTGTTCGGTGTGTCTGTTGTCAGACGATACCGCCCTGTGTTCGATGTGTCTGTTGTCAGACGATACCGTCCTGTATTCGGCGAGTCTGTTGTCAGACGGTACCGTCCTGTATTCGGCGAGTCTGCTGTCAGACGATACCGTCCTGTATTCGGCGAGTCTGCTGTCAGACGATACCGTCCTGTATTCGGCGAGTCTGCTGTCAGACGATACCGTCCTGTATTCGGCGAGTCTGTTGTCAGACGATACCGTCCTGTGTTCGGCGAGTCTGTTGTCAGACGATACCGTCCTGTGTTCGATGTGTCTGTTGTCAGACGATACCGTCCTGTGTTCAGCGTGTCTGTTGTCAGACGATACCGCCCTGTGTTCGGTGTGTCTGTTGTCAGACGTTACCGCCCTGTGTTCGATGTGTCTGTTGTCAGACGATACTGTCCTGTGTTCGATGTGTCTGTTGTCAGACGATACCGTCCTGTCTGTTGTCAGACGATACCGTCCTGTGTTCGGCATGTCTGTTGTCAGACGATGCCGTTCGGTGTGTCTGTTCAGGAGAGTTTTAAAAAGCCTTCCCTGTAGCTCAGTTGGTAGAGCATGGTGTTTGCAACGCCAGGGTTGTGGGTTCAATTCCCACGGGGGGCCAGTACGGGAAAAAAAAAAAAAAAATTATGAAATGTATTTATTCACTACTGTAAGTTGCTCTGGATAAGAGCGTCTGCTAAATGACTAAAAATGTAAAATGTAAAAAAAAGCTACATGGACTGCTTATGAGGCCAGCTAATACAGAGCATGAGGACAAGACAGTATAGGTTATTACCTATGAGGCCAGCTAATACAGAGCATGAGGACAAGACAAGCCAGAATAGGTTATTACCTATGAGGCCAGCTAATAGGAACGCTCTGTAACAAACAAGACTGACCACAAATGATTACAGCAAATAGGATGAGATACAGTACATATGAGTTATGACAGGCTCATGAGGACAAATAATATGACATGACATGATGTCTTTATTGTCCTCAAGGGGGGGAAAGTAGGACAGCGAAGGGTGGACACACAGCTGGTAACAGGAACAACCAGCTTTCATATCCACAAAACAATCTGGATAAAATTCACATTCCATTTTTTTACATTTTAGTCATTTAGCAGACGCTCTTATCCAGAGCGACTTACAGTAGTGAAGGCATACATTTCATACATTTTCATACATTTCATACATTTTCTTTTTTTTTTGTTCCGTACTGGTCCCCCGTGGGAATCGAACCCACAACTGTAAGTCTGTCTGGATAAGAGCCTGGATAAGAGCCTGGATAAGAGCCTGGATAAGAGCCTGGATAAGAGCCTGGATAAGAGCCTGTACCATGTTTTAAACGTAAAGCGGAAGTGTAATTGTCTGGCTGTGCCCATAGCAATGTTAGAAAACGAGGTTAGATAAATCAATAGAGAAAACTTACCCCAAACAAAGTATTCCAGAGAACAATGAACAGATATCCTTAAATATCTATCTCCACATTAGAAGCAGCAGGTGTGTTGATAACGAAGGTAATGTGTATTTCCTAGTGTTATAGACTACCTGTTTAGTCAGGACTCTCTCCCCGTGGCTCATGGCTCATTACTGAGAGATAAATCTATCTTGGTTCTGGTAGCCGGCAGAGACGGTGGTGGGGGGGGGATAAAAGGCGGATTAAAGCTGTGATGTCACAGGCGGAGGGAGGAGCAGAGGAGAAGCAAACTACAGGTCAGGTGTCTCTGTACATACAGGGGAAACCCTGCTACAGAGCTGCTTCACTCTACAACTCATCCAGAACGCCGCAGCCCCGTCTGGTGTTCAACCTTCCCAAGTTCTCTCACGTCACCCCGCTCCTCCGCACACTCCACTGGCTTCCAGTTGAAGCTCGCATCTGCTACAAGACCATGCGGAGCTGTGAGGGGAACGGCACCTCCGTACCTTCAGGCTCTGATCAGTCCCTACACCCAAAGAAGGGCACTGCGTTCATCCACCTCTGGCCTGCTGGCCTCCCTACCTCTGCGGAAGCACAGTTCCCGCACAGCCCAGTCAAAACTGTTCGCTGCTCTGGCACCCCAATGGTGGAACAAGCTCCCTCACGACGCCAGGACAGCGGAGTCAATCACCACCTTCCGGAGACACCTGAAACCCCACCTCTTTAAGGAATACCTGGGATAGGATAAAGTAATCCTTCTAACCCCCCCCCTCCGAGTTTGAAGGTAGGCCTTGAAATACATCCACAGGTACACCTCCAATTGACTCAAATGATGTCAATTAGCCTATCAGAAGCTTCTAAAGCCATGACAACATTTTCTGGAATTTTCCAAGCTGTTTAAAGGCACAGTCAACTTAGTGTATGTAAACTTCTGACCCACTGGAATTGTGATACAGTGAATTATAAGTGAAATAATCTGTCTGTAAACAATAGTTGGAAAAATGACTTGCGTCATGTACAAAGTAGATGTCCTAACAGACTTGCCAAAACTATAGTTTGTTAACAAGAGTGGATGAAAAAACAAGTTTTAATGACTCCAACCTAAGTGTATGTAAACTTCCGACTTCAACTGTAGTTTCGCAAGCCAATGCTAATTAGAGTTTTTATTGAACCTTTATTTAACTAGGCAAGTCAGTTAAGAACAAATTCTTATTTACAATGATGGTCTACCAAAAGGCAATAGACCTTCTGCAGGGACGGGGGATGGGATTTTAAAAAATTAAAAAATAACATAAATATAGGACTAAACACACATCAGGACAAGAGAGACAACATGACACTACATAAAGAGAGACCGTCTGGTGACAGCCGACAGTTCTGTCAGGTACTCAAACGAAACAGAAAACAACTACCCACGAAAAAACAAAGGGCAAAACAGGCTGCCTAAGTATGGCTTCCAATCAGAGACAACAATAGACAGCTGCCTCTGATTGGAAACCATACCCGGCCAAAACATAGAAAAACAAAACATAGAATGCCACCCAACTATCACACCCTGACCTAATTAAACAGAGGAAACACAACTCTCCTAAATCAGAGCGTGACAATAGCAAGGCAGTAACAGAACATGACAACACAGCATGGTAGCAACACAACATGACAACACAGCATGGTAGCAACACAGCATGGTAGCAACACAACATGACAACACAGCATGGTAGCAACACAACATGACAACACTGCATGGTAGCAACACAACATGGTAGCAGCACAAAACATGGTGCAAACATTATTGGGCATAGACAACAGCACAAAGGGCAAGAAGGTAGAGACAACAATACATCACACAAAGCAGCCACAACTGTCAGTAAGAGTGTCCATGACTGAGTGTTTGAATGAAGAGACAGAGATTAAACTGTCCAGTTTGAGTGTTTGTTGCAGCTCGTTCCAGGCGCTGACTGCAGCGAATTGAAAAGACGAGCGACCCAGGGATGTGTGTGCTTTGGGGACCTTTAACAGAATGTGACTGGCAGAACGGGTGTTGTATGTGGAGGATGAGGGCTGCAGTAGATATCTCAGATAGGGGGGAGTGAACGGGTGATGTATGTGGAGGATGAGGGCTGCAGTAGATATCTCAGATAGGGGGGAGTGAGGCCGAAGTCTAAGGATATTTGCTAGCTAGCAGATACTCATAGACTTCCAGCAATTGAACTAGTGCTAAACTCAGCAAAAATAGAAACGTCCCTTTTTCAGGACCCTGTCTTTCAAAGATAATTCGTAAAAATCCAAATAAGTTCACAGATTTGTATTGTAAAGGGTTTAAACACTGTTTCCCATGCTTGTTCACCAAACACCTCTCATCACCCCTCTCATCATTCCGAGAACACCATCTAATGTTTTTCATAGGCAGGTACTGGGAAACCGGTCAGAATTAAAGGAATGATGGATGGCGCTAAATACAGGGAATTTATTGAGGGCAACGTGTTTCGGTCTTCCAGAGATTTGAGAGTGGGACAGGTTCACCTGCCAGCAGGACAATGACCCTAAGCATACTGCTAAAGCAACACTCGAGTGGTTTAAGGGGAAACACATAGAATGTCTTGGAATGGCCTAGTCAAAGCCCAGACCTCAATCCAATTGAGAATCTGTGGTATGACTTACAGATTCCTGTACACCAGCGGAACCCATCCAACTTGAAGGAGCTGGAGCAGTTATGCCTTGAAGAATGGGCAAAAATCCCAGTGGCTAGATGTGCCAAGCTTATAGAGACATACCCCAAGAGACTTGCAGCTGTAATTGCTGGAGGAGATTTTGCACTCTCAAGTTTTCAGTTTTTTTGTCTTAATTCTTCTTTATTTCACAATAAAAAATATTTTGCATCTTCAAAGTGGTAGGCATGTTGTGTAAATGAAATGATACAAACCCCCCAAAATCCATTTTAATTCCAGGTTGTAAGGCAACAAAATAGGAAAAATACCAAGGGGGGTGAATACTTTCGCAAGCCACTTTATGTGGCAGGGTCTACTGGAAATCACGGATTACAAAAACTAAAACAGCCACATCAAGGACACTGACGTCACGCTTCCAGACAAACTAAACACCTTCTTTGCCTGCTTTGAGGATAATACAGTGCCACCGTCGCGGCTCGCCCACGAAGACCTTTTCCATGGCTGACGTGAGTAAAACCTTTAAATGTGTTAACCCTCGCAAGGCTGCTGGCCCAGACGGCATCCCTAGCTGCATCCTCAGAGCATGCGCAGACCAGCTGACCAGCTGGCTGGTGTGTTTACGGACATATTCAATCTCTCCCTATCCCAGTCTGTCGTCCCCACATGCTTCAAGATGGCCACCATTGTTCCTGTACCCAAAAAGGCAAAGATAGCTGATCTGAATGTCTACTGCCCCGTAGTACTCACTTCTGTCATCATGAAGTGCTTTGAGAGGCTAGTCAAGGATCATATCACCGCCACCCTAGACCCACTTCTGTTTGCATGCCGCCCCAACAGGTCCACAGATGACGCAATTGCCATCACACTGCACACTGCCCTATCCCATCTGGACAAAAATAATACCTATGTAAGAATGCTGTTGATTGACTACAGCTCAGCATCCAACACCATAGCACTCTCCAAGCTCATCATCAAGCTGGAGGCCCTGGGTCTCAACCCCGCCCTGTGCAATTGGGTTCTGGACTTTCTGACAGGCTGCCCCCAGGTGGTGAAGGTAGGAAACATCTCCACTTCGCTGACCCTCAACACTGGGGCCCCACAAGGGTGTGTTCTCAGCCCTCTGCTGTACTCCTTGTTCACCCATGACTGCGTGGCCATGCACACCTCCAACTCAATCATGAAGTTTGCAGACAACACAACAGTAGTGGACTTAATCACCAACAACAATGAGACAGCTTACAGGGAGGAGGTGAGGGCACTCGGAGTGTGGTGTCAGGAAAACAACCTCTCACTCAACGTCAACAGAACAAAGGAGACAGGAGGCTGAAGAAATTTGGCTTGTCACCCAAAACCCTGACAAACTTTTACAAATGCACAATTGAGAGCATCCTGTCGGGCTGTATCACAGCCTGGTACGGCAACTGCACCGCCCTCAACCACAAGGCTCTGCAGAGGGTAGTGAGGTCTGCACAATGCATCACCGGGGGCAAAATACCTGTCCTCCATGACACCTACAGAACCCGATGTCACAGGAAGGCCAAAAAGACCATCAAGGACAACAACCACCCGAGCCACTGCCTGTTCACCCTGCTATCATCCAGAAGGCGAGGTCAGTACAGGTGTATCAAAGCTGGGACCGAGAGACTGAAAAACAGCTTCTATCTCAAGGCCATCAGACTGTTAAACACAGAGAGGCTGCTGCCTACACTGAGACCCGATCACTGGCCGCTTTAATAAAGGGATCATTAGTCACTTTAAATAATGCCACTTTAATGATGTTTAATTATCTCACATTACTCATATCACATGTGTATATATTGTATTTTATACCATCTACTGCATCTTGCCTATGCTGCTCAGCCATCGCTCATCCATATACTACATTTTTACATTTTAGTAATTTAGCAGACACTCTTATCGAGAGCAACTTACAGTAGTGAATGCATACATTTCATACATTATATTATTTTTTGTACTGGTAGAGCATGGTGTTTGCAACGCCAGCATGGTGTTTGCAATTTTTTGTACTTGGTAGAGCATGGTGTTTGCAACGCCAGCATGGTGTTTGCAACACCAGGGTTGTGGGTTTGATTCCCACGGGGGGTGGTCTATATGGATGTATGGTCTCTATGGTAACTCTGATGCTGTCTATATGGCTGTATGGTCTCTATGGTAACTGTTCTCTGATGCTGTCTATATGGATGTATGGTCTCTATGGTAACTCAGATGCTGTCTATATGGATGTATGGTCTCTATGGTAACTCTGATGCTGTCTATATGGATGTATGGTCTCTATGGTAACTGTTCTGTGATGATAACTCTGATGCTGTCTATATGGATGTATGGTCTCTATGGTAACTCTGATGCTGTCTATATGGCTGTATGGTCTCTATGGTAACTCTGATGCTGTCTATATGGATGTATGGTCTCTATGGTAACTGTTCTCCGATGATAACTCTGATGCTGTCTATATGGATGTATGGTCTCTATGGTAACTGTTCTGTGATGATAACTCTGATGCTGTCTATATGGATGTATGGTCTCTATGGTAACTGTTCTCTGATGCTGTCTATATGGATGTATGGTCTCTATGGTAACTGTTCTCTGATGATAACTCTGATGCTGTCTATATGGATGTATGGTCTCTATGGTAACTGTTCTCTGATGATAACTCTGATGCTGTCTATATGGATGTATGGTCTCTATGGTAACTGTTCTCTGATGATAACTCTGATGCTGTCTATATGGATGTATGGTCTCTATGGTAACTGTTCTCTGATGATAACTCTGATGCTGTCTATATGGATGTATGGTCTCTATGGTAACTGTTCTCTGATGCTGTCTATATGGATGTATGGTCTCTGTGGTAACTGTTCTCTGATGCTGTCTATATGGATGTATGGTCTCTATGGTAACTGTTCTCTGATGCTGTCTATATGGATGTATGGTCTCTATGGTAACTGTTCTCTGATGCTGTTTATATGGATGTATGGTCTCTGTGGTAACTGTTCTCTGATGCTGTCTATATGAATGTATGGTCTCTATGGTAATTTGTATCTGTACAGGTGTCACGTCCTGACCAGTATAAGGGGTTATTTGTTATTGTAGTTTGGTCAGGATGTGGCACGGGGTGTTTGTTTAGAGTGTTTCGGGGTTTGTTGGGCTATGTTCTTACGTAAGAGGGGTGTTTGTTTTATGTGTTTTGGGGTTTGTGGTTAATGTTCTATGTTAGTATATTTCTATGTTCGTTCTAGTCTTTCTATTTCTATGTTTAGTTGACCTTCAATTGGAAGCAGCTGCTACTCGTTGCTTCTAATTGAAGGTCCTATTTAAGAGGGGTGTTTTTCTATGGGATTTGTGGGTAGTTGTTCCTTGTTTAGTGTTTGTTGCACCTGACAGGACTGTTTCGTTTTGTTCTTTTTTGTAAAAGTATTTAGTTGTTTCTCCTTCTTCAAAATAAAAAGAAGATGAGTATTCATATTCCCGCTGCGTTTTGGTCTGATCCTTGTGACAACAGGGTGAACTCTGAATTACTCTATTTGGCAAAAGGGATTTTATTGTCCTCTAAGGAATTATGTCTTAATTACATTGTGTCTCATCCCCTCATCACACAAGCCTTTTAAACGCTGTGACACCCTATGGAGATTGGGCCTGGGAGTGTTTTAGTTACTGGAAACTTGGTATGGTTTGATTTGTTCATGCTTATAAGAATGACTTGTATTGTTTATTTAATCATGCCTTGTAACTTATGCTTTGTATGTGAATCCATTGGTTTTACAAAGTGATTAAAATAATTTCTTCATTGTCTATTACTGTAACTCAACCGTAGTCTCTGGCATATTGCTAATTATCTCTATGGAGTCAGATAAACTTTTTTATTGGCCAATTGCTTCGTCTTATTACGAGTCGCACGTGAGGTACAGTATTTATAATATCATACGTACTGTACATATGCATTTTAAACACGTTACTGCCCACTACAATGATGGATGAGGTCCAGCTTCAGAGATACTGATTACATTTTACATTTTAGTCGTTTAGCAGACGCTCTTATCCAGAGCGACTTACAGTAGTGAATGCATACATTTCATTTCATGCATTTTTTTTGTTTTTTTGTACTGGCCCCCCCGTGGGAATCGAACCCACAACCCTGGCGTTGCAAACACCATGCTGGCATTGCACACACCATGCTCTACCAACTGAGCCACAGGGAAAGACTACAGCATTTCAACTCCACATAGACAGAAACGAGCCAGACGTTACAACACAATTTAATTGTTTTACCATCACAAAACAAAAACAAAAACAAAAAGGTATGTTTTCTTGTCTACCATCTCATAGTGGTGTTCTGCAGGTCAAGGGGTTATAATAATGGGTTAAGGCTGACTCCAAATAACACACCTGGCTGCAGGTATCCAGAAAGAAAGTAGCTAATTAGAAGACGAGGTTTGTTATTAGTAAACGTTAGTTCTGCTCTGAACTTCCCTCCTTTTTACTAGGACCCCGTTGTTCCTTTAGTGAATCAAGACATTGAGTATATAGAATGTGTCCTGAAATGACTGTACAACAAATGAAGGGTTGATTTGACTGTTATTTTACAACGGGGTCTAATATTGTACAACAACAAATACAACAACCGTCGTCAAACTAAAGTATTAAAGTAAATAAACAGAAAGCGTTTGGATTTAAAATACACACACAAATATACACACATACACACACACACACACAGCTCAATCAAGTCAAAAAGTACCATAGTCCTTAGAAATGTGGATAAATGATTGATGTAAATATCGCACATGCTGTTAACCAGTGTTTCCCAACCCTGAGGGTACTGGAGGACCAGGGTTAGGATGTTGGGGGTACTGGAGGACCAGAGATGGGCTGTTGGGGGGTACTGGAGGACCAGGGTTGAGGGGTACTGGAGGACCAGGGTTGGGGGTACTGGAGGACCAGAGTTGGGGGGTACTGGAGGACCAGAGTTGGGGGGTACTGGAGGACCAGGGTTGGGGTACTGGAGGACCAGGGTTGGGGGTACTGGAGGACCAGAGTTGGGGGGTACTGGAGGACCAGAGTTGAGGGTACTGGAGGACCAGGGTTGGGGGTACTGGAGGACCAGAGTTGAGGGTACTGGAGGACCAGGGTTGGGGGGTACTGGAGGACCAGGGTTGGGCTGTTGGGGGGTACTGGAGGACCAGGGTTGGAGGGTACTGGAGGACCAGGGTTGGGGGTACTGGAGGACCAGGGTTGGGGGGTACTGGAGGACCAGGGTTGGGGGTACTGGAGGAACAGGGTTGGGGGTACTGGAGGACCAGAGTTGGGGGTACTGGAGGACCAGGGTTGGGGGGTACTGGAGGACCAGGGTTGGGGGTACTGGAGGACCAGGGTTGGGGGGTACTGGAGGACCAGAGTTGGGGGGTACTGGAGGACCAGAGTTGGGGGGTACTGGAGGACCAGGGTTGGGGGTACTGGAGGACCAGAGTTGAGGGTACTGGAGGACCAGAGTTGGGGGTACAGGAGGACCAGAGTTGGGGGGTACTGGAGGACCAGAGTTGGGGGTACTGGAGGACCAGAGTTGGGGGGTACTGGAGGACCAGGGTTGGGGGGTACTGGAGGACCAGGGTTGGGGGGTACTGGAGGACCAGGGTTGGGCTGTTGGGGGGTACTGGAGGACCAGGGTTGGGGGTACTGGAGGACCAGGGTTGGGGGTACTGGAGGACCAGAGTTGGGAAACACTGCTGTAAACGATACTTAGCGACTTTAAAAACAGAGTAAAATATAAAAATGTCTAAACTTAGATTTTCACATAGTTTTAGAAAAAAAATTCTTGCGTTGTCATGGCAACAGACAACCAAGACAGGATTTAATAGAATCAGAATCTAGAACACAGTTCTTCTGGAAAAGGAGAGACTGAACACAGACTAGACAGGATTTAATAGAATCAGAATCTAGAACACAGCTCTTCTGTAAAAGGAGAGACTGAACACAGACTAGACAGGATTTAATAGAATCAGAATCTAGAACACAGCTCTTCTGTAAAAGGAGAGACTGAACACAGACTAGACAGGATTTAATAGAATCAGAATCTAGAACACAGCTCTTCTGTAAAAGTAGAGACTGAACACAGACTAGACAGGATTTAATAGAATCAGAATCTAGAACACAGCTCTTCTGTAAAAGGAGAGACTGAACACAGACTAGACAGGATTTAATAGAATCAGAATCTAGAACACAGCTCTTCTGTAAAAGGAGAGACTGAACACAGACTAGACAGGATTTAATAGAATCAATATTGTTATTCTGTAAAAGGAGAGACTGAACACAGACTAGACAGGATGTAATAGAATCAAAATCTAGAACACAGCTCTTCTGTAAAAGGAGAGACAGAACAGAGACTAGACAGGATTTAATAGAATCAGAATCTAGAACAGCTCTTCTGTAAAAGGAGAGACTGAACACAGAACAATACAACAAACATATTGGTACGTCACCAGATGCATCCACTGTACAGCAGACGAGGTTGTCGTCCTGGTTATTAACAGACACAACAGGAGACGAAGACCAGATGCTGAGCGATACAAAGGGATGAATAACGTATAAATATAAAGTCCTTGGAGAGAAGGGAGATGTGGAATAGAATGGAGGGGATTCTGAGCTACATTCGGCGTCATGACCAGCTGGAAAGTTAAGGGCAAAGAAGAAATGGGACAATTCAACCACCTGGCTACCGTAGATGAAAGTTCTGATCGCAAAAACGGAATGGAACAAGGACAATGGAAAATTGGTTCTGAATCGTACAATAGCATTTTACGTTGAAAACCTTAGCCGTCGTTGAATACCAACCCAAATGTCAAGCCAATACCTTTCCTGAACAGTTCGTTTTAAATCAAAGCACAACGTGGTAAAACTGGCTGTCATCTTACCAAGTAGATACATTTCTCATCTCTCGTATTCTTTATTTTCGTTTTAAAATAATTTAAAACACATTTTGAAAAAAAAAAACATACCCAATACAGAGTGAGTTGTCCTTGCGCTAACGGGGTGGCATTTTGAGG